>NW_026690866.1:18811265-19113545 GCF_020826845.1 Diceros bicornis minor
AAACAAGCCATCCCAGTGTATGAAAAGCCCATAATTAGAGTCTCATCATCAGTTGATGAAAGTGTAGAGATGGTCTCTTTTGGCTTAGGGGTAGAAAACAAGCAAACCTCTCATGATAGAATGTTAGATCCAGTTCTAATTCTCATGCTGCGAATGTACATTGAGCAATAAAGAAACAACATAAGAAAGCAGATTCTTGGCATTTACATGATTAAAATAAAGACTTATGTTCTTTTTCAATAGGTCTTTTCCAATATACTTTGCCATGATTCCTCCATTTTCAGGCTGAGGTAAATGCTGATTTTTATCTGATTTCTTAAATGTAACCTAGTATTTATTTTAATGTCAACTTTAAAAAAATTTAGGCCACTGAAAACCAGGAAGAATTAAGAATTCTTGGAGGTGAGCTTAAAAAACAACAAGAGATAGTTGTACAAGAAAAGAACCATACCATAAAGAAAGAGGAAGTGCTTTATAGGACCTGTGAGAAACTGGCAGAAGCTGAAGAAAAGCTAAAGGAAAAGGTGAATTTTTAAAGTTACCTTCCTGGCCATATTTCCTGACTAAACTTTTTTTGGTAATAATTTTTTATCCCAGTAGACCTAAATTTCAGAAATAGAATATGCCTCCCAGATGGTCAGATCTCACTGCTAATGTTTTGGACAGTTTCAGCTCACACGAAGATGTTGCTGTTGTCCTTTGTGAGGATTACATTATCCTGGAGTCTTGAGATGAGAGGGGGGCCTTGGTTCATCTAAACTACTCATGATATATTCACTCATCAGATATTTATTGAGCAATGCCATGGGCCAGGCTCTGCTCTGGGTGCTTGAGATACATTAGTCAATAAAACAAAGCCCCTGCCCTTATAGACCTGTATTAGGCATTCTCTAAAATGTAAGATTTGTCACTATTGCCATCCCTTAGATGTTTACAATTTCCTGAATCATTTCCTTAATGGAAGTAAGGTGCTGTCATAGTATATTTGCATAAGAGCTAAGACTCTTGTAACAATTGTACTGCTCCAGTAATTCTAAAAGGCACCCACTGAGAACTTTCTATTTCTTCTAAGAACAGTACCACTTGCATTATAAATAATACATTGCTGTTTCCATTGTGCTTCTGTTGAATGATGCTTTCTTAACATGTGTTCTCGTAATTCTCATCCCTTTGACTATAACCTAACTGAATTTACTGAAACCTCCTGTCTATTTCATTCTCCTCCTAAAGAAGTAAAATCAATAGCCTTATGTAAAAGTTAATGCTTCAATGTTTGTGTGGGCCACCCCCTAAAGACCTTGTTGGAAGTAAAAATAAATTATCCAAAAAGATTTTAAGAGATGAGGAATTACAGTTTGACAGCTACATCTGTATATTTAGTCAGTTTCTTTTTAAATTTTTCTCATATTCACTTTGCCTCCTTGATTTACCTAGTGACTCTATGCTAGTTTCTTAGGACTTCTGTGTCAAATTACCATAAATTCGGTGGCTTAAAAACAGCAGAAATTTATTCTGCCACATTTCTGGATCCTGGAAGTCAAAAACCAAGATGTCAGAAGACCATGCTGCCTCCGAAGGCTCTAGAGAAGGGTCCTTCTTGGCCTCTTGTTATCCTTGGCTCCCAGCTATCCTCGGTATTCCTTGGCTTGTAGCTGCATCACTCCCATCTCTGTCTCCATCTTCACATGATCTTCTCTGTGTCTCTGCGTGTCCTTTCCTATCTCTTATAAGGACACTCTCATTGGATTTAGGGCCCACCCTAGTCCAGTTAGAAGAGCCTCTCATTCCTTAACTAATTACATCTGCAAAAACCCTATTTCCAAATAAGATCACATTCGGTTGTTATCTGAGTAACTGACAGTTTGAATCGGGTCGTTTGTGTAAAGAAACAGTATATGAATTAGCCTAAAATTGAAGACAAGCAAAGATTTGTCTTTACTTGCCTTAATTAATTTAGAAACTATTATTTAGCTTTCTATCAATATCTGTCTATATCATAATTTATTGTATGATTATCTCAAGATCCAAGAACTTCAGGAGAAAGAACATCAACTTCTTAAGGCAAAAAATGATCTCAGGGAAAATGCGCATCAAACAGAGCAATTTAGGAAGCAATTAGAGGTCCAGAATTCAACCCTGGAAAGTATAGAAGCAGAGAAGTTCAGGTTGACTCAGAAATATCTTGAAAACCTTGAAGAAATAAAACTTGTTACTAAGGAAAGAGATGGCCTCAGAAGAGTGGAGGAAACCCTCAAAATGGAGCGAGACCAGCTCAGTGAAAGCCTGAGAGAGCTGAAAGCTAAAGTAAGTTACACTCATTCCCCACCCTAGTGAGGAGACATGGGGTTTTCTGACAGTAGTGAGCCTTCTTTGAAATGAGGGGTACTATTAGTGTGCGTGAACTGATATAACTTTTAGGCACATAGTTTGGTATTCTTGAAAATTTTAAATTCTGCAACCATTATTTCCTTTATAGACTTTATCCTATATGTACACTTAATCAATTGTTAAGATAAATATATATTTATGTTTATACACACATACAGAAATACACACCACAAGGTTGTTCATTGTAGCAATTTGTACTAAAAAATGGGAAACAATCTAAATGTCCATCAGAAGGAAACTGGGTAAACACAAGCACTATGTCAGAATACTATGCAGCACATAATAAAACCATGGAATAGATTTGCACGTCCTAATATGGAAGCCCAAAATAACCCTTAGGGGGAAAAGCAAGCTATAGAATAGTACGTATGTAATATGTTTGCCTTTGGGAATTAGGAGTTGGTTGTGGGGAGGTAGGGACGGGGGGATAAGTTTGTAATTTTCTAACAACAAAGATGTAGATTAAGAAGTAATAGTTTTATTATTTATACTAAGAAAATATATCATTTTCATTAAGAAAATACTAGTTAAAATTAAGATATATCACTGTTTTTAAAATTCTCTAATGATTAAGAATCTGGAAAAACAAGAGGAACTAAGAATTGCTCACATGCATCTTAAAGAGCACCAGGAAATTATTGATCAACTCAGAGGGATTGTTTCTGAGAAGAGAGATGAAATATCAAATATGCAGATGGATTTAGAAAATTCAAATGCTAAATTACAAGAAAAGGTATTGGGGGAAGGGAGGCTTATTTGATTGGATATCTGACTTATTTGTGCCTAAAATCCTTTGGGGATGTAAAACAGTTTAGCCACATTGGAAAACAGCTTGGCCGTGTTTACTCACACTGAACGTATACCAGCCTGTGGCCCAGCATATACGAGTATGTACCTAAGAGAAAAGAATGCATACTTCCACATAAAGATATGTACAAGAATGTTCATATCAGCTCTAATCATAATAGTGAAAAACTGAAAACAACTCAAATGCCTATCAACAGGAGAACGGATACATACATTGTGATTTGTAAGTTCAAAAACAGGCAAACTCATCTAGGATGATCAAGGTCAGAATAGTGGTTGGCTGGAGTAAGGGGGCACCCAGGAACCTCATGGGGTGCTAGAAATATTCTGTATTTTAATCTGGGCTGTAATTACATAGACGTATACGTATGTCAGGAATAATTGAGCTATACACTTGAGGTTAGTGTGCTTATGTATATTATACCTCAAAAGAAAGTAAATTCTGTTGGAATTATGCAGAATATTGAGTCACATGGAAGCCTATTGTTTTAATCAATTTAGAAACTATTCTTGATACTTCCCTTAAAAACCATCTGTATCCTAACATGTTATTTTATGATGATCTTAAGATCCAAGAACTTAAGACAAATGAACATCAACTTTTTAAGTTAAAAGAAGATGTCAGTGAGACACAGAAAAAAATGTCTGAAATAGAGAAATTGAAGAAACAATTCAAGACCCAAAGTTTAACTCTGGATAAAATGGAAATGGAGAACTCAGAGCTGGCTCAGAAACTTCATGAAAACCTTGAAGAAATGAAATCTGTAATGAAAGAAAGACATAGTCTAAGAGTAGTAGAAGAGAATCTCAAACTGGAGAGAGACCAACTCAAGGCAAACCTACAAGAAACCATAGTTAGAGTGAGTTATGCTCTTTCTTCCTATCCAGTGAACATGTTTTAAATACAAGAAGCCTCCTTCTCTTTTAAATCAATGGTACTGTTGGTGAAAATGTAAGTTATAACCTTTTAGGGAGACAGTTTGACAATATCTTATTAAAAATGTTTCAGCATATACATTTGTTAAGGCACTTACACTTTAGCAACTTATCCTACCAATATATTCACACATTTGGGCAGAAATACAGCAGCATTCTCTGCAATACTGTTTATGGTGAACAGACTCTAGAAGCAATCCAAGTGTCTGCCATAAGGCACTGGCTAAGTGGGCCCACAAACATATATACTATCACTTATTTCATCCCATGGGGCTCTGCGTACCTATATTGCAGCCCTATGTCACCACCTTGAATTCTAATCACTGCCTGTTGTCTCCTCTACACACCTGTGAACTCTACGACATCAGAGAACAAGATGTATTTACTCATTGAAGGAAGCTGTACCGTAAGCACATTGCATACCACGAAAATGCTTACTTCTTAAATCAAACACAACCTTTCTGAGCTCCTGCTCTGTGCCAAGAACAGCACCAGACACTGCAAAAATAAGGATTTGTTCAATGTGATCTAAACGTAGCTTTAAAGAAGCTGAAAAGTAAGGACTTACAATACCATGTGTTAGAATCCATGCGAGAGATTTAAGTTAGGTTACTGTAGAGTGGTCAGAAAGGGTTTCCTTGAGATGATAATGCCTGCAATGATGCTAAAATGAGTCAAGCAAGCTAGTTCAAGGTAGAGAGAGAGTGTATCATTTTGGGTGGAAATGATAAAAAAAAGTTGACTTTTTTGGCTATAAAAGTTAAATTACTAAGTGGAGGAAGGATACATTTGGACTCTGCAGTCCTCATCCAGAGGTTTCCGTTTCTTTGGGAGAACGGTGCATACAAAACAGAGGTGGAGAGCCAGCCCTGATTGCCTAGTTGTGAAAGTTCAGTGCTCACCACTTCGGTGGCCCAGGTTGGTTTCCTGGCAATGGAACCACACCATCTCTTTGTGAATTGCCATGCTGTGGTGGTAGCTCACATAGAAGAAATAGAATGATTTACAACTAGGATATACAACTATGTACTAGAGTTTTCGGGACAATAATAAAAGAGGAAGATTGGCAACAGATGTTAGTTAGCTCAGGACAAATGATTCACTTCAAAAAAAATAGAAGTGGAGAAAATCGCTGCAAGGCATATACTCCCCTATCTCATTGGAAATCTCATTCTCTGGGCAGGGAATGCAGTCAAAACAACAGGCAGCCTTGCTCTCCTGAGGGCTCTACCTGAATCCCAGACTGCAACTCTCACTGCATACAGAGTGTGGAGTCTGGAAAAAATCAGATACCACTTGGTAACAGCTGTGACTTTTACCTAATTTTCCAGTAACTAGAGTGTTTAAGAGTATTGTGCCTTAACAAACTGAAGCTTGAAATATCTAAATCCAATTCATAGGTTGGATGCCATGCTTACCGTATGATATAAAAAACTGGTAAACCTCAGACATATTGTGGGTTTGTTTCCAGAGCATAGCAAAAAATCAAATATTGCAATAAAGCGAGTCACAACAATTTTTTGATTTCCTAGTGCATAAAGAAGTTATGTTTACACTATAGTGTACTAAATGTGCAAAACATTATCTCTAAAAAACATGTACATAACTTAATTTTTTAAAAAAAATTATTCCTAAAAATTACTAACCACCTTCTGAACATTCAGCAACTTGCAATCTTTTTGCTTGTGAAGGTCTTGCTTCGGTCTTGGATTATTTGTAAAAGAAAAAATTACTTCAGTTGGAAGTGAATTGTTAAACTCCCATATGTGGCCCTCTATGAAGCTCTGAGCGGGCAGAAAACCCCAACAAGATTTTGGTTATTCATGTGTGGCGTGAGTAATTGTGATTGGGTTCCACACATCTCAGTAATTCCTGTGGCCCACTCAATCACCTCCTCAGATAAAAACAATTCCTGATCACGTGGAGCATGTTGGGAATATTCTCCTCCTTTCACCTTCAGTCCAAAACCTTCTGGAAAATTCCAAAAGTTGAGAAAGGTGTAATCTGAATCTGATTTTCCTTCTTTGGCAAAATTCACTGAGTCACCAGCAAGGATGTTAAATTCCATGTTCCTCAGAAAGGGGTGCAGCTAAAAGAGACATATCATCCTGTGGGGAAGTGGGCCTGGGTGTTAAAGAGAAAAACCCTGAATTGGGGAAAACCTTTCGTTGTCTGTAATCCTTGTTACATAATGTAACTTTATTACAAGTATCCAATGAAGTAAAGCAAATGAAAGCATATGGAGAACTACAATATCATAATGTTTCCAATACATCAGTTAGTTTCAAGAGAAAATGCCTAAAGACAAGAATATCAAGATGATCAGTGGTGATAGGATTCAGACAAATCTCAAGTACAAAGTCCAATCTAGCCAAGCTCATGCACTCTCTCAATTTTCCCAGACCATCAATCTGCAAAATCATGTTAACAATACCTAAAGTTGTTGCAGAATTAAATGAGATCATTTATGTAAATTATTCACCATCATGTTCAGCACCAGATAGGCACGGAAAGGACAAATTGTCTTCTTGTCATTAAGGAGCTGCATGGGAGAAGGCTGGATAATCCCTATTGAAACATTAGGCATGCAGTATGTTGGGATCCTTTGTAACACAAAGCATTGATATTGACTCATAGCCCACTTCCTCCTTACCACTAGAACCTTCTTGTTGATGACTTACAACCCAAGACTAGATTTACCTCCTAGGGAGTGAAACAAGTACAGAAACTCCTGTGCTTTTCTTGGAGAAAGAATCCTAACTGCTTGGTTTGAACACCTGTGGAACCCCATAAGAACGTCACTTTAAGAGTGTACATGCTGTTATGCAGAAGAGACTTTAACTGCCAGGGAGAAATGACCAGATCTTACCCGCTTCCCATTGCCTGAATTACTGCACGTTGAAGAACATCTCATGAAGTCTCCAGGCCACAGCATACACAGCATTGTACAAATTGTAACTCCATTCAGTCATGATCGTGTCAAAAATCTGCCAAGGCAACTATCCCAAGGAGGCATTGGGTAGACAATTCTCCAGTGTTTTATAGTCAGGCTCAGAAATGGTGCAAAGAATAAAGGGGTACCGCAACCTAGTGAGGTAAATGTCTTCTGGATATTTGGAAGGGTTAACTTTCTGGATAAAATTTTCAAAGCCAGGAACCTCACTACGGTGGTGTCAAAAAATGAGAGTCCCATGGAATGAGTCAAGCATGAAATCTCTCTCACTGTGGATAAAATCCCACTGTGATGTCGTGACCCAGACTTTCCATATAACTAAATACTCCCAATTAGACAAGCTCAAGCTTACGAGAGAGTTGGCATCACCGTAAATGATAACCACATTCTCTTCTGTTTCCTTTACTTGCAATCATATGGCCAGGTCCTTGAGGAGTATGATCTTTCAGTGACAGGGATCATTTCCACAAAGGCTTCACTGATTCCATTCCGGTCCATCTCTTCTCTCAAGTCTGAGAGAAACTCAACACCTTTCTTGTCTTCCGAGATGACCAGCCCCACCCAGGTCCAACAGAAATGAAGCAGCAAAGAGTCCATGCCAATGGCTAGAGATGTGTCCCTGGGGGCCAACTGATAGATACATGGAAATTGCTCATCATCATTCAAGATAAGATCAAAAGGACCATATGTAAGCTAAAATGAAAGACAATTGGAAGCAATATGAGGACGAGGATTGGCAAAAACCACATTCTCAGTCCTGAAGGCTGTTCAGCAACACCTGGAAGTGGTAGAAGGGGACAATTGGTCATTTCATTTTCTAATCATTTTCCACTCCCTGAAAGCTTTCTAGAAAATAAGATCAGTAGATTTCCAGGAAACTGCTTTGTCTCCATCCCCCTCAACCTTCTCTCTAGTCCAAAGAAAGGAAATGTCATACCCCACCAAGTTCCTGTACACATACCTTTTGAGATCATATACTTTGAGACATGCACAAACCCAGTCTCCTCCTCTCCTCCTATTTAGACACCTGAGAATGGCACCAAAGGAGACATGGTTTCATCTTTCCCCATCCCACCCAGCCTTACCTGTGGAAATTTGTACAGTTACAACAGTGTTCCAATCTGGGCAGAAATTGCCAATGTGGTTCCTGTAAGGACCTCTAGAGACTTGCTCTCTCTCCTGCAGTCTTAATTAGGGATGTCCTTGCCCAACCCTGAGAGCCAAATCAGGGAACTCTCCAATGTCCTCAGTTCACTGGGCAGAGCATTATAGAGATCAAATCCCAGAGACATGTTGGGCAAATTATGAGGGTTCCCGTTGATTTTCTCAATGGCAAAAACCAAGGCCAGAACATACTGGTAGTTCTTGTACTGAAACCTGCATAGAGGGGTAGGGATCCTTAGGGAAAATACTCAAAATGATTTCCTTCAAATGCAATACAATGACTTCATTAAAAGGAATTTGCTATTGACTCGAACATCTGTGGCAATTGATGGCTTTCCTGAAGCCTTATAATTTATAACTAAAGAAAATAACCTGACTCTAGCTGTGGAAGGTCCTTAGTGAATTCCACACTCGTGAAGGAAACTGGTTAAGTACACAAAAGAAAGTACAATGAATGGAAAAACAGATCACATTCAGAGTAGATTTGTAAATGGCTCTTTGGTTCAGGAGGCAAAATGCTTGTTTTTATGAGCACACCATTAACTCCTTCTTAGAAGAGCAACAATATTAGCATGAGATTGGAGATAGCCCTGTGTAGGAAGAATAATTGCAACTGAAATACACGTGACAGGCATAGACGCATGACATGTGCAGATTGAGAATGGTGCAACAGAAAGCTGTCAATCAAATTGCCTAAGCCTCTGCCTCCTCAAACCTGTGCATCTGCCACCATCAAAAACCAGGAAACTAAGGTGAACTTCAGAGATCCAATGAAGGAGGAATCACCTACAGGCAGGAACAATTGAAAGAATCTAGATGGAATCAAAGGACTAGAAACACTTAAGAATCTGAGAGACACAGAATTGTAAAGTTTAGAAAGCTTTTCATTCATTTCTTACTTAAAAAATATTAAATTAAAATTAATCATTAACATCTTTAGCGGTACCTATTCCTGATAGCCCATATTGTCTTCATCTTTTCTACAGACTTTCTACACACAAATAACTCCTAAGAGTATGAAAATTCTTTGCATTTCTATTGCCTGGGGTCTGTAAGACCATCAAGAATAAACAGAGCAGTCACTTGTACTTATTTCAAGTGTTCTATTATTTGAGGATTGATCAGTACCCTAGTTCATGCTCACTGCTTGGTAATGCTCCCCGTGTGCTTGTGAAGAATAGGTGTTCTTCACTTGTTGGGTATAGGGTTCGATGTGTATCCACTAAATCAAACTTGCTAATTTGTTTTCAAATACTCTATTTATAGATATATGTTATTCTTTGTCTCAGAGGAAAGTTCAAATTCTTCACTATAAAGATATATTATTTCTACTTCTCCCCTTCCTCTGCCTCCTTCTCCTATACTTACCCCTCCTCCTCCTTCTTTTTCTTCTTGTCTTCTCCTCCTTCTCCTTCTCCTCCTCTTCCTTCTCCTCCTCCCTTTCCTAGTTGAGGTTATATTATCTTCTCATGACATCGTGTGTAGTATAACAACGACCATATCTTCATGATCATTTGAACTTATATACCAGTGAGAATTAAACACTTAATTCCTAATCATGCTTTTTTCCTCATCTGTTTTATCTCATATTATTATAGCGACCCTGCGTTGATTTTTGATTGGTATTTTCCTAGCATATCTTTATATCTTCTATTCTATTTTGAATTTCTAGTTTTCCATGTTTTTTAGTCTTCACAAGTCCTGTAAACATGACACAGCTACATTAGTCATTGTCCCATCAAATTTAACAATCGGTATTTAACTAGAGAATTTATTCCATTTACATTTGTTGTGATTATTTATGTCCTTGTTTTGCCACCACTATCTATATGTTTTCCTTCTATTTTTTCCACAAGTTTTATTATGTTATTTCCCTTTAGAATTTATTGATTTATACTTCTTTTCCATATTCTATTGTGTCTCCTCTATTTGGGTGAGAGTTATATTCTCTACTTCTATTTTACCACCAGCCCAGATTGCCTGAAGTGGATATAGTTTCTCATCTCCTGAGAAATTTATAGACCCTTTAACTTTCAGTTTTACCCTCACGACTCGTTTTTGTTGTACAGTATTTTATTTCTCCTTTTTATTTACTCTCTTTCATCATCTCCATATCTACCTTATCTGTCATGTTTTCTAGTTCCTTGTCTTTCTCTGCTGCATTCTGTTTCCTTCAGAATTCAAATTTAGCTTTGTATTCTCTCTTCTGTTTTAGAACCTATCTATGGAGCTTTAAAACTCAACAGTTATGTCTTTTTCATCTCTAAAAGTTCTATAAAGTCCTTTGTCAAATATGTCAGATCATTACTAGAGTCTCCTGTTTGATTTTGTTATTCCAATTTTTCTGGTTCCATTTTCTATAAACAGTTTATACACAGTTATTTTATAAATTGAAGTTGGTAAATCTAATATATGAAGTTTCACTGTTTAAATTTATTGTTTTATTTTTAATTTTCTTATGTGTGGATGACACATCGACAATGGCATGTATTCCATATTTGTTTGGTGAACTTTGATTAGGAGCTCATTTTTGTATGATTTTAATGTGTACAGAATGTAAGGCTTTAGTTTACATCTTTTCCTCCAGAGAAGAATGTCACTGGTTTTGGCTCACAGTAGTGTGAGCTGACACAAAGCTAAGTGACATTTTTGTGTGACTCACAACTAATCTGTGACTCCCAGGTTCATTCACTCAAGTCACTTGTGACAAAAAGACAAATCCTTTCATTAGAGGAGCGTACTGATCTTTGACCACTGGGTGAATCCAAATTTGTCTAGTGCTTACAGTTTCCTTCTTCTGTCCTTTGAGATTTTGCTTACTTCATGTGAACTCAAGAATGCAATAAAATTATATTTTATGGAAGATATAGTTATATGGAGGGAAACCTCTTCAAGGTATCTAGTCCTCCATACTCATAGTATTTCATTCTTTTATGTACTCCTTTGGATTCCTTTCTTTTAATAGAAATTCATTCTTTCATTTGAAAAGAAAATAAATGATAAAATCAAATGTGTGAGCTTGAGGCATAGAAATAATTTACATGCTATTCAACAAAATACGTTTATGATATAGAAAATTTTACAGACCAATAATGTATGTATGGATTAGGTACATTAAACTTAAACTGAGAACCTCTATTTAGAACATATTTAATCAAACTTTAGGAGAAGAATCATTGAGAGACACTCGAGGACCATTCTGTTTCTGTGAGGTGCACACATACGATACATATACCTGATGGTCAAGTGACAAGCCATGATATGGCCAAATGTAGTTCAACTTAGTTCAGATGTGATATGATCAATTAAACTTGAAGAAGGGAGAATGTCCAGAATGTCCAAAAGCCCCATGTGCTTCCAATATTAGAGCAGTAAATGCTGAGAACAAGGAAGAATGGTGCAGGTGTTGTAAAAATACAATGCAATCTCTAAAGAGCAGAGAGCAGCATCCATATTAAACTTATTGCAGATTGTGTGAGTTTTCTGAAAATAAAGCACCCCTTTCTGAGGAAAAATGAAGAACTTTTGTGTGTCAACTGGGGCCTCCAATTGTTGAGGTGGAGTTAGGATTACAAGAAGTTTATTGTAGCATAACACCTGTGAAGAATCAAAGGATTGGAGTGGGACAGCCCTCACACTGAGACACGGATTACACTGCCTGTGAAATGAAAAAAAAAAATAAGGAATATTAGGCAGGGGAGCTTCCAATCACAATATGGAGATGCCAGTCCTTCAGCCCCACCCGAAACCTACTGAATCAGAATATCTGGGGTGGGGTCCAGCACTCTTTCTGTGTTTTAACAAGCCCTGCAGATCATTCAGATCCTTAATCAAGTTTGAGGATGACGGGTTTCAAAAAAAAGCAACACACCAAAGAAGTGAATACTGAAAAAGTAAAACAATTGTTTAAGTACTTTGTGTTAATGTGATTTATAAAAAATGCAAAATACAGACAACTTTAAAGAATGTGCATAAAATTTAAAACCATCTTGACACAAGTGCTTAATCTATACCTAGAGACACTGGATTTGGAGAAAAAGAAAAGAAGTAAAATACTAATTAATTTTTCATCTAACATTGATGAGTCAGTGAGGCAAGACTTCAGATTCTGGGTTCTTCTTATTTCTCAAATTAAAAATATTGTAAAATAGGGTCCAGCCTTGTGGCGTAGTGGTTAAGTTTGCATGCTCTGCTTTGGTGGTCAAGGGTTCATGGGTTCGGATCCCTGGCGCGGACCTATGCTTCGCTCATCAAGCCATGCTCTGACGGTATCTCATATAATGTAGAGGAAGATGGGCATGGATGTTAGACCATGGCCAATTTTCCTCAGCAAAAAAAAAATAAAATAAACCTAAAATAGAATAGGAAAAGGTCTATATATCCAACATAGTGAAGAAAAGTTTAATAAGAAAAATTACTTTAAATGGAACAAAACTAGGGAAAAAAAGCGAAGTACAAAAAAATGGAATCACAGAGATAATGCTACGTATATCAGTTATACTATACTGAAGTTACTTAAATCACTTTTTCAATATTGAATGTTACTCTACATTCCACGAAGACATAGGAAACTAACACTGAACATAGATGCTGAAAGAAAGGGGATTGTCAGTAATAGTCCATACACGTGCTCACAAAAGTAAAGCCACAACTAATATGAAACTTTTATATATGAATGTGTATAATGGTACACATATTTGAAGGCAAAAGATTTAGGGACTAAAAGGTGGTTAGCAGTCAAAAAGTATATGTTCAATCATATATTAAAAAAAATAATTTTAAATATATGAAGTAAAGTGAACCTAACTACAACAATAGTAAGAGTATTCAACTAACATCTCAGTCTTTATCTAAAAAAAAGTCAATATAGGAATCGTATATGTTGTTAATCTTGATTTATCATTAATTATTTTGGAGCACACACACACACATATGCCTGCATATAAATCTCAAACTTCCTACTCTGAAGCAAAGAAATAATATTATTATAAAATTAGGTCCTATCCTCGTCCAGCAAGCAATTTCTACATAGTAATCATTTCCTGAAGCCACCAGAAGAGAGATACATGGCCAACCACAGAAATTCTGACTCACTAGCTCATCAGAGGAACAGGCAGATTTGAAATCCAGTTCCTTAACCAACTTGCACGCAAAAATGCTCATTAACTGCCAACGTATCTTAAACAGATCAGACAATTTATAAGCCAATAATCACTCTCATGAATAACCCTTTGGTGAAACAGGAAATCAAACCAATGATTAGAAAGGAGTAGCAAGGAGCCCTGGAGAGAGAGGAGAGAGAAAGGAAGAAGAGAAGAAAACTGTCTGTTCTGAAAGAAAATATCTGAGCATTAAATATCTTGAATAGTAAATAAAAATGAAAGTGAATTAAACTCTCAACTCAAAACAAGGAGAATGGAGAAAGAAAACATAAAAAAATAATTTGGGAAAAGAGACTGAAACAGAATTAAGAGTATAAAATAAATATAAAATAAGTCCAGAGGAAAAGTAATCAGTCACTCTGATTCTTTGGGACGCTCAATAAAATAGGCATCATTCAGACAAGTCTGATAAAGAAAAACTATTTGGGGAAAACAAACATCAACAATATTAGGTGAGAAAATGGCACCAGGAGCGAAGTCAGAGAGAATGTTGTGCATCTGCACATGGAGATGTCTTTGGGATCGCAGTGATAAAGCTTCTTTTTAAATGAAACTGGAATTACTCAAACTGGCTCAAATAGAAAATAGACAGTTATACAAATGTTCTTTATGGGTTCCAGATAGTTTTTAAGAAAGAAAACTACAAATATATGGTGGGTTGGATGTATTTACAGATGAATTGTTTCTAAAACTTAAGAATAGATATTTACTCTACCAGGAAACTATTCCAGAATATAGAATAAGACGGTATATCTCTATTACTTATGAAGTTAACATGAGCCTGTTCCAGCATGAAAAAGAAGATGTGAGCAAGGAATCATCTTAAACAAACTTTAGAAATTAGATAAACTTTTAATATCCTCACATTTAATGTCCTCATCTTTCTGCCAGGAAAAAAACACAATATGCTCATGAAGTATATAAGGCATTTGATAAAATTCAGGATCCACTTCACTAAAATACATTCTTTTTGTAGGACGCTTCCTTAACATGCTTTTGTAAAAATAACTAACACCAAAACAAAGCCCTCTCGAGTCCATGCTTAAAACAAAGACACTAAATCACAACTACAGACGGGTGATGGGCAGGCACACAGGATCACCCACACCCAGGGGCTCCTCTGTACAGTCTGGGATTCTCCCCCCAACAGATCTGAAGGTAGAGCACTATACAGCGGCAGATGAGGCAGAAGGAAGGTCAGAGACAGTGGAGTATGTTGGTGGAGAGTGCTGTCTCATAAGCTCCCAACACTAAAAATTGCACACTAAAAGGAAGAAAACTGGAAAATATAAAAACACTGTTCTTCTCTTTGAAGTAAGCAACAAAGTCAGTGGGACGAGACAGAGATAATAATGGACAGTTCTGGGAAGGTGGGGATGCCGGGGAAAGACAAGACAGGTGATGCAGAGCGCCTTGGTGTATCCATCCACAGATCCTATAGGCATCACTCATCATAATAATCAAGCAGAATATAATAAAGAGGCACTTACCACTGCAAAGTGACATCCTTGCTAGGCTTCTTGATCCCTCTGTGTAAGAAATAAGTATAAAGGGGGAAAAACCCACCAATAACCACATCTCCATCCCTGTATGCACTGGGTTACATTCTCAAAAAGCTGTCAGGATAAGCAAAATGATACACAAAGAGAGGAAACTGCAGCAACAGGAAGAAGAAAATCAAAAGGAACATCTTAGAAGCCTCTGCAAAGCCCTGTGTCTGCGTGAGGTGTGAGACAGCAGAAGCAGACGTGGAACATGCAGCCTAAGGAGATATCTACACATGTCACGTATAGTAACAAACACACACACGCAGACATATGTGGTTTTTGTGGACTGAAAAAGCAATTCTAATGCCCTCTGACTCCTTTCAGCAGTCTCTTCCTCTCCCCTGGTGAGATCCAGACCCCACTCTGCTGCGGGGCTCTGCATCTGAGGTCTCGCGTCCAGTTGAAAAACACCAGTTGGAAAACATGTTTGAGGAACATCCTCTCCAGTCTTAGGCACTATGATTTCATCCACGTCCATGGATAGTAAGGCTCCAGGGACGACCTCTTCTTGGACAGATGGGATCCCAAACTTTTGTCAACAAGCTATCCACATGAATGTCATTTGTGATGTTGCAAAATAACTGCATCAGAGGATGTGATATCAAGTGTAAGGTGAAAGGTTCACAAAGTATCCATGTCAGTCAGGGCTCAGCCAAGAACGTTCCAGCATCTCTCCTTCCAAAGTCAAAGATAGACAGGGGCAGCTACATACACCCAGGGCCGAGGACAGCCACAGGACATTCCATGTGGGACCCATGCAGGGCTGCACACCAATCATGAGTGCAGAAACACCACAAGCCCATGAGTCCCTGTCTGGAGAAGCAATAGTCAGGCTGAATTCAGAAAATTCCAAATCCATAGCTCAAGATCAATGCAAAAATAAAGCTACATTTTTGATTCTTAAAAATCTTCCTCCTTTCCTCTTCCTCAGTTCTTTTAACCTTGTTAATCCCAAAGATCAATATGGTGTGATCATCTACTTCTACACCTTCAGCATTAGTTTCCTCCACTATTAATGCTGTTATGAGAATATGGGGTTATGTGGGCAATTCCTTTATTTTTTCATCCTAAATTGGAGGATACAAGCTGGAACACACCTATGTTTCCATCACCCCAAACATCAATGACAAGGGCCACATGTATACATCTATCTGGCCCTGGAGTACAGGGCACTTTTATGGCAGGAAAATGATTATTCTGTATGATACTGTAACGGTGGGCACAAGATACATTTCCCAAAACCCACAGAATGTACAAGACAAAGAGTGAACCCTAACGTAAACTATAGTTCTTAGTTAACAATAATGTATTGATGGTGCTCAGGGCAAGCTACCACAGGAGGCACCACTCTGGTATGCAGATTGTTTTCAGCTGAAGACAATAAGGACTCAGAGAACTCTGGAAGAGTATTTGAGTTTCCCCTCCCAAACTGCCTAAAGTATTTAAAACGAAAGATCTGCTTCAGGAAGGAGTTATTATCATGATGGCTGTAAAGATAATGTAGGATAGAGGTTACAATAGGAAAGGCACCAAGCCTCTTTTATCAAAAACTCTGTCTCTCCTTGACCACATTATCTATAGATGACCTTGAAAAGAATTGTCTTCCTGGCCTCTGAAGTCCCAGACCACTACCCACCCCCAACACCTTCCTCGTCTTTAGCTGCAATACTTAAGCGGGCAGCTTAGACAGAGGGACGAGTTGCTCATTTCTGAGTTTCTCCCATGTATACATGTTATTAACCTTGGTATTATTTTCTCCTGCTAACCTGTCTTGTTAATTATATGGCCAGCCATAAGAACCTCAAGGAAAAGGGCAGAGGGTGATTCTTCCTCTTCCCCCGACAGTATCAATCTTGGTTCCTGAATTATAGCTGGTATACCACGCTAATGCAAGATGTTAATAATAATGGAAACCGTCCATGTGAGCAGGGAGGAGGAGTATATGGGTATACAGAGTATACTTTGTACATTCATCTCAATTTTTCCGTAAATCTAAAACAGCTCTAAAAACATAACATCTATTAATAATTTTGTTAACCAATCTGGTAGCCACTGGCCATATGTCATTATTTAGCATTTAAAATATGATTAGTCCAAATTGAGATATGTTATGAATGTAAAATATGCATGGATTTTAAAAAAATTTGTGTGACAAAGTGAATATAGACCATCTCAAAGATAATGTTTATGCTGATTATATATTGAGATCATAATACTTCTTGACATACTGGGTTAAGTAAAATATATTATTAAGATAAAAATATTAAAGTTACATGACTACTGAGTTTGGAATTGCAAAATGCATCAAATACACACAGACATGAGACTCTGGCTGAGACAAGGGCTTCTAGATTTTGCAACCACCACATAAACTTATGACTTACCACACTGAAACCCACCTCCTCTGACTTGAGACAACGCTACTATTATGGGTTGAGTTGGTCCCCCCCAAAATGTAGAAACATGTACAGAAACATGTATAGTTGTCTTGACATGAGTACAGCCATGTTTGGCCGCTCCATTGACCTACAGCCACCAGCACAAAAAGAAATATAAAAGCTGCTTTCTGCGTGGTGGAAACTGGCCCTTCTCTCACAGAGGGAGTTGCAAGTTGTAACATTTCAAGGCTCTTGGAGCGTCGTAGCACAGGATGGACTGGCCATCTGTGCCGGGCTGGGACGATAACCAAAGAGAACAATGCACGTACACAACTACTGGGCTGGGATGTTAGCCAGGGGGCTCAGTGCACGTACGCCACTGATAACCATTTTGTGCATGGGAACACTAAATGCTTGCTCTGCAAACTCTGTAATTGCTTACTCTGAAAATTACTGATGGTATAAAAACCGCTGGAAACTGAGACCCAGAGAGAGTTCCACCTATGGAAGGGACACCTTGCCCAGGACGTGTGATCCTTGCCCAGCCGCGTTGATTGACAGGGCTTTCCCGGCAGTGGGGCGTGGATGTTGTAAGTAATTGATTTGATATGAAGTAATTGATTTGATGTGTAGTAAGTGATTTGATGTGTTCTCTTTTCGGTTAACCTGGTGTTTCTCTTTCTGGTTGATTTGTGTCATTTCTCTTCAGCCGATGTGGGTGTTTTCCCTTTCCAGTCGGGCTGATGTTTTTTCCCTCTTAATATTTGACCTATTTGGATCTGTTTGCAGACTATCGCCTTTACTATCCTCTATATAATAAAATATACCTTCAGTCCATTTGTTTGGAGTGGAAAGTGTCTTTTACGTCTCCGATCAAATCCTCGAACCTCTCGTAACAATAGTGAACAGAAATGCTACTGATTTTGATGTTGATTTTGTATCCTTTACTGATTTCATTGATTAGATCTTAGTTTTTTGGAAAAAAATTTCATGACGTCATCTGCAAATTGAGACAATTTTAATTTTACTTTTCATATTCTGACGTCCTTTATTTTCTTTTTCTTCCCTGATTGCTCTGGCTAACACTTCCAGTACTATGTTGAATAGGAGTGGTGAGTGTGGGCACCTGACAATCTGTAAGAACCTGTTTTAGCTCCAAGTCCACCTACCAGTCCATCTGAGAACAGAGTTTGTCTTAGTCAACCAAACAAAAATTCACAAAAGCTAATCTCACCTCTCACCTTACCATACCGGGATTGAGAACACAGACCCATTCAAACTACAACTCAGTGGTCCCCAGGCCTCAAAGATCCCCTCCGCTCAGACCTTACAGCAAACACACAACTCCAGTTTCCTGCCAACTGCTGGCACACACACATTCTACATTAAGATAGTACCACTTGCCACACAATTCATCCTGGTGGGAGCCATGTTCCACATCCCACTTGCAAGCCTGTGTTCAGCTTCTAGTGCTGATCTCGGTCCACTTCCTGTGCACATCTTGGTTCCCTTCTGGTGCAGTCACAAGTGCTCCATTGATGGCCTGACGCTGAACCAGCAGGAAGTCCAGCATCTAGTCTGCTGAAAAGATGCCAGGACAGCGGCTAACATTTTGAGATCCATGGTCTCCCTACCTATCCCCCTCGTCTGAATTCTAGCACACTCTTACCCTTAACCTCATGATGACAAGTCAAGGGACTTTGTGGAAACCCTCCAGGTTGGGCAACAGCTGGATCTGGGACTTCTGGATCGCTGGAATAACCCAAAGCTGATCCCTTGTTGGGTGGAGGAAGTGAGAATTTGGGCTCAGGGTTTCAATGTCTTTGAACAAGTCTAGCCTAATGCTATGTATGCCGATCGAATATATAGTGGGTTTTTTTCTTCTTTGTATGTGTAGACGTATTAGTTCTAGATGTATCATGTTGTCATGTCCTTCCTTGGCACAGCCACGTTAAGTTTCCATCTAGATATTTATATACAAAGACATATTGCAACTATGTACCCTCTCTTTGCATTCTTGCAGACAAAACTCCCCTATGAACTATCTATTTACAAACCATAGTTAAGTGTTTCCATACATCCATTTCCTCAGACAAAAATAATATTGGGGCCTGCCTACATGGCTTGGTAGTCAAGTCCCTGTGTTCTGATTTCGTGGCCCAGGGTTCACTGGTTCTGATCCCGGGTACAGGCCTATGCACCACCCGACAATTAATGCACCACTCCTCAAGCCATTCTTGAGGAGTGGTGCATCCCACAGAGAAAAATTAGAGGAGACTTGGCTCAGATGTTGGCTCAGGGACATTCTTCTTCCCTAAGTGATAATGTGGATAACAATGTTGATGGAGATGTAGATAACTGAAAATTCACTCTTGTCTTTGTCAAATGCATCTGGGTAAAGGGTACCTTGGAATCATAGGACATTAAAACTCAAAAACACTTTTCAAGCTCTTCATAATGAAGATGAAGAAAATCTAAAGAGGTTAAACTATTTGACCAAGATTAATTCCTGGAACTAGAGTGAGATCCTCTAATTCTCAGTAGGTACATTGTCATAACATCTCTAGCATTAAATAACCAAGAGATGGAAGTCTGTTGACTTCCAGGTAGAAAAGGTTCCCCTTCACGTTTTTGTTTTCTCTGTCTTAGATGATTGCTTTGCCCTGACAAAGAATTTATCTGGTGTTTATGCTACACTTCAGAAGAGGAAAATGCTCCTGGCAAACATTATTGTGATTCAGTGTGGCACCAGAGAGCCTAGTCATTTAAAAATGAGAATAGAAAGAATAAGATAAATAATATTAGAGAAGAAGAGAAAAATCTATTATTTTAGTGGGAAATAACTTATAAAATTAGAATTTTAAATAAATTGACTAATGTGAAAAGACACTAGATAACCATATAAAAATATCATTATATTAGCAAGAACTATTTTAAACTTATAAGTAATTATTCTAATCTTAGGAGAAATAAAATATTTAAAGTAATTGGATTTATGCAACATGATGCCATATGTAGTTATATAATTTATAAGTTATGAAAGATAAATGAAGAAGATTATAAAGATATACCAAAGGACATAAAAGGTCTGAAGAAATGGAGAGATATACTACAATTATGAATGAAATTAATATCCATTTTTCAAACATCATTCAGATTCACTGTATTTAAAATCAACTTTTAAAATGATACAGTCATTGTTTTATAGACAATAAGATATCCTTTTGCAAAATATAACACTGGACCATCAACTAACATTATTCACAAGTAAATCACTCCAAATGGATTATAAGGGCTAAAATTAAAAGTAGAAATGCTCAGTGCATAACAGCGGTGGATGACAATACAGGAGAATATCTATGATCATAAAATTAGTAAAGTTATTCTCAATATATATTCTTAAAGATGTGTTGTTGTCATTTACTAGTGTCCAATTGACCAAAGCAATTTACAAGGCCAAGTCCACACGGAGTCAAAGTGGGAGGGTTCTACCAAAACACACAGATGGAGGGAGAGAACTGATGTGTGGGCATTTATGTAAGATACCACAGATAATTTTAGAGAAAAATTAATCTGAAGTAATATTCATATTTGTGTATTTGTGCATTTGAATGCCGGAGGATCATTGTACAAAGCCAAAAGATATGTAAAGCAATAAATCAATTTGAGATGTAAGGTAAATTTACTTGATATATTTTTTTTTTGTGTGTGTGTGTGTGTGTGAGGAAGATCAACCTTGAGCTAACATTCCATGCTAATCCTCCTCTTTTTGCTGGGGAAGACCGGCTCTGAGCTAGCATCTATTGCCAATCCTCCTCCATTTTTTCCCCAAAGCTCCAGTAGATAGTTGCATGTCATAGTTGCACATGCTTCTGGTTGCTGTATGTGGGACGTAGCCTCAGCAAGGCCAAACAAGCAGTGCTTCGGTGCACACCCGGCATTGGAACCCGGGCCTCCAGTAGCGGAGCGCATGCACTTAACCGCTAAGCCAAGGGGCTGGCCCTTTACTTGGTACTTAAAGTCTGCTTGCAAAAATTTGGTAGTTTATTTTTCAGGTGTAGGCAAATTCTGCCAAAAAATATATATATATTGATTATTTTCACCTGAACCAGTTATATTCCTTAACCCTCTTGATTGGTTTCTCTCTGGCCTTAGGAAGTTAATGTAGCACTTGGGGGCAAAGATGCAGCATAATAGCTCCACACTGGAGAACAAGATGGACAGGCTCTCCACGGCCACCATTATCTTACCCTTGGTGTAGTGGCAGATGGGGAGGAAAGTGACCCAGATGCTGCAGAACACCAGCATGCTGAACGTCAGGAACTTGGTTTAATTAAAGGTGTCAGGCAGGTTCCAGGCCAGGAAAGCCACAGTGAAGCTGCCCAGGGCCAAGGATCACAGGTATCCCAGGACACAGTAGAAGGCAGTGACTGAGTCCTTGTTGCACACGATGATTACGTGACTGTGTTCAGAGTGTGCATCTGTGTCAATGAAGAAGAAGAGGTTCTCAGCCAGATCCAACAGAGACTCAGCTGGATAAAGGAGCAGATGAGAATGATGAAGTTAGGTGTCCCTGATACCAATCACTGTCACATCCTTCTCCCTGGTGCAGTGACCATGAAGGCCACAACCACAGTAATAGTTTTTGCCAAGACAGTGGAACGAGCCACAGTAAAAACAACTCTAAATGTGATTTGTTGAATAATGTAGGTGGTTGTGTTGGGTCAGCCGATGAAGAGTAAGGGGCAGAGGAAGCAGAGGGTGAGGGAGATGAGCAGGATGTTGCTGAGATTCCAATTATTGGCCTTGATTACAGGAGTGTCTCGGTGCTTCACAAAGACCTCAGGGACCACTGCTGTGACAACAGAGAAACAAGGAGCTGTGCAAGCCAGAGTTTTCCCTAAAGAATCTTCAAATGCCAGAAATGTGACAACTTTCAGCAGGATGCAATTTCTTTCATTGTTTTCATACTGATATCCTGGATGCCCTATACATTGATCTCTATTTGAAAAGGAAAGAAAAGTCTTGGTGTTTCAGTCAACCACTCTTTCATATTCCCAAGACAAAAAACAAAATCTCATTGGCATTATAGGTCCCACAGCCCACACCTTATTTGGTTGTGAGACACAAAGTTGCAGAGACTTACATTAATAATATTCACATTAAACAGTCCCGTCCTATGTCAGAATGCTCTTAGCTTCAAGTAAATGATAATCCACCTCCAAAAGTTCCAAGTTTGGGTCTTGTGCTAGTTGGATGTGTCCATAAACTTGTGGGTTTAGGGGCGAATATTTTCGGTGGTGGGGATTTTGCAACACACCAGTGAGGTACTGGGAAAGTGAAGCAGGGAAAGGACGGCGGAGCATCAGGGACATCAGGTGCTTTACCACTGTGCTCAACTAAAGTTCAATCGCTCTGTGGAGCACTGTGAGACAAGAAGAACACATGGGAACAAGTCATCTTAGCTGAGGATGAGGCAGCTGCAACACATACACAGGCATGCCCATCAGCCATCATTCAAGGGCTGCACCCTGGGCTATGAATTTGTATTTGGCAAACTTTTCCTGTAAAGTGACAGAGGACAAATATTTTAGGCTTTGTGGGCCATAGGGTCTCTGCCACAACTACTCAACTCTGACCTCGGAACATGAAGCAGCCATTCTTATTGTTGAAAGTGGGCATTCTTTTCTCGTCCTTATTTCTACAAATAATATTAGAACAGTGCAATTACCGTAATTACAGCTTTTCTTTTTGACTCACTTTTCTATATAAATCCTGTTTCTCGATATTTCTAACTCGATTTTTGTTTCATAAAAAATGTAGTAAAATTCTGAACTTTCAAAGTAAATTCATTTGATAAAGTGGTTTGAATTGTGTTAAAGCTAAATTTTATTTAGACAAGGATACAGACTTTTGTAATATTCAGACATTCTATTTGGGAAATTTAATGGTGCTAAATTTATTCATTTTCTTCTGCATTTCTCAAACAAATTTTTAGCCAAAATTAAAACTATACTTCGCATAGCATACAGTAACTACCTACTCAGTACACTTCTTCCATTATGCCTAGCTATTAGAACCCCAATTTTGAGTGAACTAAGCCAATTGTGACAGATCTAAGCTAATTTTTGCCAGAGTGTGCTCCACCTCACTTGTGGGTTATGCGCCATGGACATAAATCAATGACAATCTGATTGTATGGTCTCTTTCTTGCACTAAATTAAACGTGCATCAAATAGGATGCTATAGCCGATTCGTCCTCTTTCTTTCCCATGTGGATGATGAGCAGTGGCAGACACTTGTAAAAATAAAATCCAACACACTAAGCATATTGCAGCAAAAGTTATATGGAGCCTGAGTCTTTGTTATCAAAATGTTGATAGAAAAAAGAAAACTTTGCATCTGTCTATTTCTGAAATTCTTGTAACAAATAACAAATGTCATGATTTAAGGCCACTATGAGGTTCTCTATCACTTTCAGCTGAACACATTCTAATTAATGTGCTTTGTGCATTACATTTTACTGTTTTTGAGAGTGAGAAATGAGATTTTAATACTGCATTATCAAACACTTTCCTACTGATATGTAGGAAAAGCATTACTATTGAAACATTATTTTCTCTTTTACGTATTTATGTATTTATGTATGTATGTATTTATTTATTTATTTATCTTTTGATTGAGGAAGATTAACCCTGAGCTATGATCTGTGTCAGTCTTCCCCTATTTTGTATGTGAGTTGTCGCCACAGCATGGCTGCCGAGTGGTGTAGGTCTATGCCTAGGATTTGAACCCATGAACCCAGGCCACCAAAGTGGAGCACGCTGAATTTTAACCACTACACCACAGTGCCGGCCTGTTATATTATTTTAGATTCCCCTAATTCATTAGATATTTTTGCATTCTAATTTAAAATATTTTTTTGGATTATGTAAGTAAACACAGAAGCAGATTCCACTGGTTGCGTATTCATGACCCATCTGTCCCCTTCCTACCAGCAGCTCAGTTTTGCTTTGACATTCAACTTCTTCCATGAGGCCATGTGATTGAGGGGAGGTTGACAGCTCTAAATCAATTATATTTGGCCCCAATGGGAGGATGTTTTTTGAGTGACTCTTACAAAGTCAGGGGGAATAGATGCCCACACATTTTCACCTTTCTGCTCACTTGCTATAGTATAATACTTTAAACAGCTCAGCCTCTGAGACCATAAGGAGCCCAGCCTGTAGACAAAGCTGAGAACCAAAGATGACAGAGCAAATTATGAGACTATCATGTGTGCTTGATTATAGTTTTGAGCTGGTGAATTCTCTAATCCTGGAGTCATTCTATCACTGGCCTTCTTTTGTTAAATTGTTTCACTATTTTTTTGTAAAAAGTGATATTTATGACAACAGTCATCAAGTAAATGACAGATGGAATAAAACATATTTCCTTCTCCATCTTTATAATGCAACACTGTGCTTTACGTTTTCTGGCACAAACAATCATTGTAGTAAAGTAGTCTGGTCTTTTTTATGGGATATAATAAATATTTTTTAAACGACACATTTAGTTTGTTTTCTTTTTAATTTATAGCCAGAATCGTTCTAACAACAAACATAATTTTTAAACATGTTCTGCCCTTCAGCCCATTTTTTATTCTGTAATATGTTATTTCACGCATTATTTTACTGGACAGAACATTTAGCAATGTCAAGATATCACTTTGGTAATAAGTATGTATGAATTGTTTGTTGTTTTGTTTGGTAAGACTGGAATATTTTACTTAAATATGATGGTTTTTTTTTTCGTTATTTACCTATTCCATCATCATCCATGATAAGTCTTTTATCATCTCATTCCAGCCATATTAGTCTAATTCCAAATGTCTAAATATGTCACATAAAATATTTTAAAAACACGTAATTGAGGTATGAATGACATACAAAAAGCTGTACATATTTAATGTATACAACTTAGTGTGTTTGGAGATAATATACACCCGTGAAACCATCACTACAATCAAGTTCTTAGACTTACTCATCATCTCCAAATGTTTCCTCCTGTCCTCTTTATTTTTTTAATTTAACTTCCTTTTTTAAAATACTTTTTTTCTTTTGAGGTGGGAAGACAACATAAATCTACCCTCCTAGTAAATTTTTAAGTTGACAATATAATATTGTTAACTGTAGGCCCATGTTGGGGAGTAAGTCTCCAAAACTTATTCATCTTGCATAAACTTTGTTGTTCAAACTTCTATTGCCGAGAATTCCCTCTTCATCTTGAAATGACAAATCCCCACATATTTTTAAAAACTCAACAAAACATTGGCTTTCCCTGAAGAATTATCTGATTTATCCAAGTAAGACTATCTACACTTGTTGACTCTGTTAACCTCTAACTACCTTTACTATGGCACGTTTCAAATTGCCCTGCTATTCTTTTTTCACATGTAACTTACTATGATTTCTTGGAAAGCAGGGCCTTTATTTTATCAAGTTTGCATGTTCAATTCATTGTTCATATCTTCTACTAGAGTAATAATAATATAATATATCCATTCATTTATTGAATCTTTAGTTCTGGTTTTTGCACACCTACTATGTGTAAGGCATAGTGCTCGTCACCTGGGTGTAAAGATATGAATAGGGGTCATGTCCTAAGACACCCACACTTACTTCCATCATAATTCCATGTGTGTTATTCTGTGATCAAGATGAGTATATGGTGCTACAGAATCTCTAAGTGTTTGCTTAACACAACATGTAGTTTAAGAGCTGTATTCCCTTGAGAAGAGCTGCTTCAGGAGAACCTAACAATGTGAGTATAAAGAAGCCAGATCAAGGTAACTCCCAACATGGAAATGATATACTGATTACCTAAATGAATGTATTGAATGAGTGAATGAAATAGTTGAAAATAAAGAAGAAATGTGATGCTATAGGTTATTCCCAGACCCTTTACATTTTATTTGGAGACAAAGAAGCTCTGAGAGAAAGTGATTGTAATTATGTAATTTTGCCAGTTCATGCCTGTCTGATTACATATTTCTCTCTCTGGGCACAATACACAGTCAAAGCAGCAGGTAGCTCTCTTCCTGAGAGATTTTCCTGAATCCTGGCTGACAGAACATCCTACACCCATAAGGGGGAGTTTGAAAGAAGAGAATTATTGATAATACTGAACAATACTATAAAATTTGATAATATTTTATTATTTTATAATATTGAATAATTGATAATATTGTTTAAATTATCTCACAAACTATCCTAAAGATCACCTCTAAGATGTGACATGATATATGCACCCAGGGAAAGCAAAATAAAATCAAGGTCAATCTGCAGAAAAGAGTTCCCAACGTGAAGATACATAGTGATTTAAAACCTTTTCCATCTCAATGACTAGGACACTTGTTTGTTTTAAGGAAATGGGGCATTTGAACATGAATCATATTTGTTATTGCCAAATGTGATTCTGAATATGATATTCCTGGATTACTTTTTTGAACTATAAGCAGAATTTACCTTAATAATAAATAATATTTAAATTCATACAATACATTTACATGAGAATTGTTTGATTAGTACAAATTGCAATTACTGAATTTATTTAGTAATATATTTAATGTCAGGTAGATTCTACACCAAAGACACATGGACAGGCTTGAATGATATAATATAGCATCTTGAGGGATGGCTTACAAGACTGAGTTTTAAAGGGAAATTCGATGAAGAGGAAGAATGTAGTTCCTGGAAGAGCAAAAAGGAATCTTTTTTTCTGAAGGTGAATATTTCTACAAGATTGTATAAAGATGGGATGAAGAGATGGAAATATGAGGAATATTAATAAAATTTTGAAATATTAAAAAAGAAACCTCAATGTCAATTCTTTTGATTCTAGTGAAAGAGAATAAAATCTGTTTTCTGGAAGAAAACCAAATGGCCAAAGACAATTTGAATTGTATCTACAAGTCATCAAGAGTCTAGATCATCAGCATCTGTTATGTCTTCGAGGCACAATGCATGCAGAGCAATAAATTTGCAAGCAATGAGATTGACACTTTTTCAGTTTAAATGGGAATTTAAATCATCAATTTTTTATCAGCTCATCCTGTTAAATTGGTAGCCTCACTTTCCTGCCTATAGTATATAAAGAATTTCAAAATTCAGCAATATCTCCTTAATTAAAAGTGTCCTTTCACTATCTCTAGGACAGTAAGAAAACTTATATCAATTAATTGGGATTTTGTTATGAGTTAAATAATTTCACCGTTGTTTTCATATGTGGTCTCCATCTTGTGATGCAGATGAACAATTAATCCAAGATTGAATTTTCTGCAACTTTTTTGAATCCCACAGCTCAGTCTATCAGCTCCTTATATATAATGAAACCTTGACCACGTGGATCCTAGGGAACAAACTCTCTTACTTTCACCTGAAGTCCAAGACCTTTAGGAAAATCATATAGTTCAGAATTTCATGCTGTGACACAGAGTTTCTTTTCTCATCCAGTGACACATGAGCTCCAGTGCTGTTTTGTTTTTTTTATTTGTATTTATTTATTTATATTTTATTGATGTTTTAATAGTTTTTAACATTGTGAAATTTTGGGTTGTACATTTTTGTTTGTCCATCACCATATATATGCCTCCCTTCACCCCTTGTGCCCACCACCATTGCCTCTGGTAACCAAAATACAATTTTCTCTGTCCATGTGTTGGTTTATATTCCACATATGAGTGAGATCATACAGTGTTTGTCTGTCTATTTCTGGCTTACTTCACTTAACATAATACTCTGCAGGCCCATCCATGTTATTGCAAATGGGACGATTTTGTCTTTTTTTATGGCTGAGCAGTATTCCATTGCGTATATATACCACATTTTTGATCTAGTCGTCAGTCGAGGGACGCTTAGGTTGCTTCCACTTCTTGGCTATGGTGAATAATGCTGCAATGAACATACGGGTGCATAAGCCTCTTTGGATTGTTGATTTCAGGTTCGTTGGACAGATTCCCAGTAGTGGGACGGCTGGATCATAGGGCATCTCTATTTTTAATTCTTTAAGAAATCTCCATACCGTTTTCCATAGAGGCTGCACCAGTTTGCATTCCCACCAGCTGTGTATGAGGGTTCCTGTTTCTCCACATGCTCTCCAACATTTGTTGTTTTTTGTCTTGGTGATTATAGCCATTCTAACGGGCCTGAGGTGATATCTTAGTGTTGTTTTGATTTGCATTTCCCTGATGATTAGTGATGTTGAACATCTTTTCATGTGCCGATTGGCCATCTGTATATCTTCTTTGGAGAAGTGTCTGTTCATTTCCTCTGCCCATTTTTTGATCGGGTTGTTTGTTTATTTGTTGTCCAGTTGTGTGAGTTCTTCATATTTTATGGAGATCAACCTCTTGTCAGATATATGTTTGGCAAATATTCTCTTCCAGCTGGTTGGTTGTCTGTTCATCTTGATTCTGGTTTTCTTTGTGTTGTAGAAGCTCTTTAATCTGATAAAGTCCCACTTGTTTATTTTTTCTTTAGTTTCCCTAGTCTGGGTAGGCATGTCATCCAAAAAGATTCCTTTATGAGCAATGTCAAATAGTGTGTTGCCTATATTTTCATCTATGAGTTTTATAGTTTCAGGTCTCACCTTCAGGTCTTTGATCCATTTTGAGTTAATTTTTGTGAATGGCGATAGCAGGTGGTCCACTTTCTTTCTTTTGCATGTGGCTGTCCAGTTTTCCCAACACCATTTATTGAAGAGACTTTCCTTTCTCCACTGTATGTTCTTAGCTCCTTTGTCGAAAATTAGCTGTCCCTATGTGTGTGGTTTTTTTTCTGGGATTTCAAATCTGTTCCATTGATCTATGTGTCTGTTTTTGTACCTGTACCATGCTGTTTTGATTACTATTGCTTTGTAGTATGTTTTGAAGTCAGGGATTGTAATGCCTCCTGTTTTGTTTTTTTTCTTAGATTGCTTTAGCTATTCGGGGTCTTTTGCTGCCCCATATGAATTTTAGTATTCTTTTTTCTATTTCCATGAAGAATGTCATTGGGATTCTGATTGGGATTGCGTTGAATCTCTAGATTGCTTTAGGTAATATAGACATTTTAACTAGTTTTATTCTTCCAATCCACATGCATGGGACATCTTTCCATTTCTTTATGTCATCATGGATTTCTTTCAATAATGTGTTGTAGTTCTCATTGCATAGGTCTTTCACCTCCTTGGTAAGATTTATACCTAGGTATTTTATTCTTTGTGATGCAATTGTAAATGGTACTATCTTTTTGAGCTCTCTTTCTGTTAGTTCGTTATTAGCATACAGAAAGGCAACTGCTTTTTGTAGGTTGATTTTGTACCCTGCAACTTTGGTGTAGTTGTTGATTATTTCTAATAGTTTTCCAACGGATTCTTTAGGGTTATCTACATATAAAATCAGGTCATCTGCAAATAGTGAGAGTTTCACTTCGTTGTTATCTATTTGGATTCCTTTTATTCCTTTTTCTTGCCTAATTGCTCTGGCCAAACCCGCCAGTACTATGTTGAACAGGAGTGGTGAGAGTGGGCAGCCATGCCTCATTCCTGTCCTCAGAGGAATGGCTTTCAGTCTTTCCCCATTGAGTATGATGTTGGCTGTGGGTTTGTCATAAATAGCTTTTATTATCTTGAGGTACTTTCTTTCTATTCCCATTTTGTTGAGAGTTTTTATCATAAATGGATGTTGTATCTTGTCAAATGTCTTCTATGCATCTATTGAGATGACCATGTGGTTTTTATTCTTTGTTTTGTTGATGTGATGTATCTCGTTGATTGATTTGCGGATGTTGGACCATCCCTGTGTCCCTGGTATAAATCCCACTTGATCATAGTGTATGATCTTTTTAATGTAGTCCTGTATTCAGTGTGCCAATATTTTGTTGAGGATTTTTGCATCTATGTTCATCAGCAGTATTGGCCTGTAATTTTCTTTCTTTATATAGTCTTTGTCTGGCTTTGATATCAGGGTGATGTTGGCCTCGTAGAATGATTTAAGAAGTGTTCCATCTTCCTCTATTTTTTTGGAATAATTTGAGAAGGATGGGCATTCATTCTTCTTTGACTGTTTGGTACAATTCACCAGAGAAGCCATCTGGTCCTGGACTTTTAATTTTTGGGAGGTTTTTGATTACTATTTCAAACCCTTTCTTGTGATTGGTCTATTCAGATTCTCCATTTCTTCTTGGTTTACTTTTGGGAGCTTGTATGAGTCTAAGAATTTATCCATTTCTTCTAGATGGTCCAATTTGTTGGCATATAATTTCTCATAGTATTCTCTTATAATCCTCTGTATTTCCATGGTATCCATTGTAATTTCTCCTCTTTCATTTCTAATTTTATTTACTTGAGCCTTTTCCCTTTTTTTCTTAGTAAACCTGGCTAAGGGTTTGTTGATTTTGTTTATCTTCTCAAAGAATCAACTCTTTGAGTCATTAATCCTTTCTACTGTTTTTTATTGGTCTCCATTTCATTTATTTCTGCTCTGACTTTTATTATTTCTCTCCTTCTGCTGACTTTGGGCTTTGTTTGTTCTTCTTTTTCTAGTTCTGTTAGGTGTAATTTAAGGATGCTTATTTGGGCTTTCTTTTGTTTATTAATGTTGGCTTGGATCACTATGAGTTTCCCTTTCAGGAACACTTTTGCGGCATCCTATATGGTTTGGTATGCCATATTTTTATTTTTGTGTGTTTCCAGGTACTTTTTGATTTCTCCTTTAATTTCATCAATGAGCCATTGGTTGTTCAGTAGCATGTTGTTTAATCTCCACATTTTTGTCACTTTCCCAGTTTTTATTTTCATGTTTCATTTCCAGTTTCATAGCATTATGGTCTGAAAAGATGCTTGTAATGATTTTAAACTTCTTAAATTTATTGAGGCTCGCTTTGTTTCCCAAAATATGGTCTATCCTTGAGAATGTTCCATGCACACTTGAGAAGAGTATGCAGTCAGCTGTTTTTGGATGGAGTGCTCTGTATATGTCTAGGTCCATCTCATCCAGTTTTTCCTTTAAGTCTACTATTTCTTTATTGACTTTTTGTCTGGATGATCTATCCATTGATGTAAGTGGGGTATTAAGATCCCCTGTTATTATCGTGTTGTTGTTAATGTCTCCTTTTAAGTTTGTTAGTAGTTGCTTTATGTACCTTGGTGCTCCTAGGTTGGGTGCATATACTTTTATAAGTGATATGTCTTCTTGGTGGAGTGTCCCTTTTATCATTATATATTGCCCTTCTTTGTCTCTCTTAACCTGTTTTATCTTGAAGTTTACTTTGCCTGATATGAGTATGGCAGCATCTGCTTTCTTTTGTTTGTCATTAGCTTGAAGTATGGTCTTTCATCCTTTCACTCTGAGGATGTGCTTGTCTTTATAGCTGAGATGTGTTTCCTGGAGACAGCATATTATTGTGTCTTGCTTTTTAATCCATCCTGCCACTGTATCATTTGATTGGAGAGTTCAATCCATTTACATTTAGGGTAATTATTGATATATAAGGGCTTAATGTTGCGGTTTTGTCACTTATTTTCCGGTTCTTTTGTATTTCTTTTGTTTCTTGTCCCATTTGTTTCGGACTGCCATTTCAGTTTGGTTGTTCTGTCTTATGACTCTTCTAGTTTTCTCTTTGTTTATCATATGTGATTTTGTTTTGATTATTTGTTTAGTGGTTACTTTGAGGTTCGTGTAAAAAATCTTGTGTATGAGATAGTCCATTATCTGATGGCCTCCTCTTTCCTTATATTAAGTCAATTTAATCACTTTCCTCTTCCCCTTCTAAGTCATTCTTGTTATACCTTATTTTATCTTGTGTTGTGGGTGTGTGTTTACAGTGATGAGGTTAAATTTATTTTTGGTGAATTCCTTCCTTTGATCTTGGATTTTGTTTTTTAAGTGGTTGCTAACCCATTCCTTTAAAGACCTACTATTTTTCTGAGTTTGTCTATGTATATTTCTCCTTGCTCCAAGCTTTGTATTCCCTTTTTCTTCTTTTTTTCAGGTCTGAGGGCCTTCTTGAGTATTTCTTGTAGTGGGGGTCTCGTGGCCATGAACTCCCTTAGCTTTTGTTTATCTGGGAGATTTACTATTTCTCCATCATATTTGAAGAATATTTTTGCTGGATAGAGTATTCTTGGCTGAAAGATTTTGTCTTTCAGTATTTTGAATATATCATTCCTGTCTCTCTTAGCCTGTAAAGATTCTGTTGAGAAATCCGCTGAGAGCCTGATGGGAGTTCCTTTGTACGTTATTTTTTGTTCTTATCTAGCTGTCCTTAATATTGTTTCTTTGTCATTGACTTTGGCCAGGCTTACCACTAGGTGTCGCGGAGTGGGCCTTTGCCTGTTGATGTATTTAGGTGATCTGTTGGATTTGCTTGCTTGTATTTCCTGCTCCTTCCCCAGATTTGGGAAATTCTCAGCTATTATTTCCTTGAATAGGCTCTCTGTTCCTCTTTCCCTCTCTTCTCCCTCAGGAATACCTATAATTCTTATGATACATTTACTAATAGAGTCAGATATTTCTCGGAGACTTTCTTCATTTCCTTTCAGTCTTAGTTCTTTCTCCTCTTGCATCTGGAGCATATCTGTATTCCTATCCTCTATAATGCTAATTCTTTCTTCCATATTGTCAGCTCTGTTCTTCAAACACTCCAGATTCTCCTTTATCTCCTCTAATGTGTTCTTCATCTCCATTAGCACTGATTGGTTTTTCTTTATGATTTCAATCTCTTTTGTGAAGAAACTCCTAATCTCATTGAATTGTTTGTCTGTGTTGTCTTGTATTTCATTGAGTGTTTTTATGATAGCTATTTTGAAATCTCTGTCGTTTAGGATATGAATTTCTGTGTCATCATGGTTGGTTTCTGGGTGCTTGTCATTTTCCTTATGGTGTGGTGATTTTACTTATCATTGAATTGCGGTTCTTGTATTGGCTTTGTTTTTCCTCATCCTGGAAATATCTGGTTGTAATTTCCACCACGCCACTGTGGGGGTAAAGGGCTGTGTAATCTGAGTCCCCTGCGTTCTGCTGTGGCTGTTCCCTGTGATCCACAGGTCGCTTGGTGTGGTCTGGTCTGCTGGGCTGCAGGGTCCAGTTTGCGGGGAGGGGGGGCTCTCTCTTTTGCCCACTGGGTCCCTGGCATAGGGGGTTTCTCATTCACCCCTCGTTATCCACTCTCTGGGCTGCTCAGATGTTGATGGTACCCCATAGCAGTTCTGATTCCTAAGTGTGGGAGTTTCCCATTGGCTGAGAAAGCCCGAAGAGCTATGGTTTCCCAGCAGAGGGCCGCCCCTCCCCCCTCTCTGGGAGCCCCGAGGACCGGGATTGCTGATCTGATGAGGAGGGAGAGGAGATTTCCTTACCTCTCCCCACTTCCTCGCAGGGCCCAGCACGGTCCACTCTCAGAAGTGTGGCAGTGTGGATCTTTCTGATCTTGCTTTTCACTGTCTAGGATTCTGTTGTTGGTCTGTGACTGTTCTTTAGTTGTATCTTGTCGGGGGAGGAGTTTAGGGGAAATCTCACTCTGCCATGACGCTGACGTCACTCTCCAGTGCTGTTTTTAAATTGGGTGTTTTTTAGGCATGGGTGGAACTGAAAGGGAGACTAATTTGGGAAATGAAATTAGCATGGAAATTGGAGGCAGAAAACCCAGATACAAACTGGTGGGGATACTCAGTTGCCCAGCAATTAGATTTTTTCCCCTCTATATTAGTCATCCTAGGAATAAGTTCAATTTAGGGTGTGTTTACTCTTCTGCATGCTTAAGGAAGAAGGCATCCTTGTCTGCCCTCAGAGAGCACATGGTGATTTGTTTAAACCATTCCTGAAGATTCCATGTCCAGGGAGTGTTGTAGGGCTAAACCTGAGTTGCACCCAGAGCAATGAGGTTTGCTTTAGGAGTTTCCTTGAACTCAAGAAGAGATAAGAAAGAAAGACATCTTGCTTCTTACTACCTTTGAACAAAATATTTTATTAAATGAGAGAGAAGAGATGAAAGCTCCTAGTAAAGAATATTCATGCATTAATTGATATAATTTATATGTAAATGTATAACTAATATTTATATAATACATAACTATATATATGGTTATGTATACACATAAATAAATTTATATTCAGAATAAAGGCGTGTATTTAGATCTAACATGAGATTCACTTCCTTGTACCTGAAAGCAAGAGTTTCAAGACACATTATTCATAGATTTTGGATTTATGAAAGTCTAAGTTCCTCTAAGTAGAATTGATAAGGACTTGGGGAAATTAAAACATATTTAAAAGTATTGGGGTTCTCATCTGTAAAAAGGGGATCAAACTCCTTGCTTCCAAAAGTCATTTTAAATTTCAATGAGGAGATATTTATTTAGCTATCATTAGCCTTTCTAGAAAAATGCAGGACGTTCAAATAAATTGTCTTTCCCCAGAGACATTTAAGTATCATGGAATAGGGCCAGAACTACAGTTTGCAAATCACTGAATTTTTAAATTCCCTAGGATGAATTTTCATTAAGTCTTATCTTAAAATCTTACCTCTCACAGTGAAACTTTTTAATTGATTATTTCTAGTTAAAAGAGTTGACACTGTTGCCAATTAGACCCTACAATCATTAGAGATTTACATGCAACCTGTAAGAAAGAACAACAATTCATTATGCTCAAGTGACTGCTGATCTGTGACAATGTCACAATCACAATTCTATACCCAAATAAAATAACACTCTGATCCTAAAAAAACAATAATGGTAATCATATTTAAGGGAGAAGTTTTACCTGCTAAGGGAGAAACATAAGCTGGCCTGCATCAACTATGGACACCACTTCTGCTTTCATATAAAGCATTTCATGGAGGGCTCAGGCCACCACATCCACAGCATAATAGATGTAGTAGCTGGATCCAGACATGGTCGTGTCTAATTTGTCCTTTGGCAGAGACACCAGGGAGGCATTGAGCGGACACTCCAAAATTTTTCACATTCAGTACCTACAAATGAGCAGTTGAAAATTTCAAGCCATAACTTGGTAAAGAAAAAGTCTTCTGGGTATTTACAGGGGCTAACTGTCCGTAGAGAGTGTTTAAATCCAGATATCTCAAAGTTCTGGTGTGCAACTGAAAGACATCCATGGTAAGTATCTAAAAAGTGGTGAAGTGGAAAAAAAGAATCATTCCATCGTGATGTAGTGATGTACACCTTCTAAGTGGTTAAGTAGTAGTTTCCTGCAATGCTCACACTTATTAATATACTTGTGTCACCATACATGGTAAACATATTGGCTGATGAGCCTATGATTCTGGCCATGTAGGTCCAATCTTTTGAAGTGTACGTCCTCTTGGTCACAGGTATCTTAGTCGCAGGCAGGGACCCTTCATAGTCACCTCTCATCTAAGTTCCCAGAGGAACTGCTCACTTTTTATATCAACTGACACTAAGATTCCCACCCAAGTCCAGCCAAAATGTATCAACAATGAAGCCCTTCTGAAGACTAAATGTATGTCCTTGGAAGCCATGTGATAGACAGGAAAACTAGTCCTTACCTTTCAGTACAGGATCATAATCTCCATAGGTTATCTGAATCAAAAGAGAAAAAATGCTCCATATTGAGTCTCTGGAAGCAAAATAAACAGAATTTCAGCAAAAGTCATATGATCAGGTAGCTAAACTTATATTCTTGGTGCTAACACTGTGAATATGAAGCAATATTATCTGATGGTAGAAGTGATTGAGGGGAAGCTTGGATTTGAAGCCAGGCTGCCTGGGTTCAAATGCTGACTGTAATATGACTAACTTAACCATCTTGAGAAGGTTATATAACCTCTATCCATCTTAGTTTCTATGTCTCTAAAGATTCCCATAATAATGGTTCCTTTTCATTTATTTTATTAGGATTAAATTTGTGAGTAATTTGTAAAGCAGTTGACGAATGTAAAATGCTTTTAAGTACATATTTACATACAAAATTTTACTAACTGTAAGATAAATAACTAAGGTGTGGTTATTTGAGAATATCTAGCTTCCATTCCTTTGAGAGAATTTGGGCAACCACATTTCCAGAAGCTACTGTGATCTGCTTTAGCCAATGATGCTAGCCTCTGGCTACTTCATCTCTTCTCAGCTTCACACACCAAAATAATGTGTCCACCATATCAAGAACTATCTGTGGCAGGTGTTTTCCTATTAGGGAGACATGAAAACCCACTTTCTTCTTTTCCACTTGACTGGCCAAAGAATTTCACCAAGGAGGAAAACTTCTGTCCCTCCAGATCCATCCCCCCACCATGCTCATACCTGTGGTATTTGTAGAGCTCCAACAGCGTCCCTATCTGAGCAGAGAATGCTAGTGTGCTTACTGCAGTGACAGCCACAATCTTGATCTGTGCCTGGCAGGTGTAATTAGGGATCTTCTAGCCCCCTCCTAATGATCACCTCATGGTGCTCTCCAACGTGCTGACTTCATTGTGGAAGGAATTGTAGACATGGAAATCCAGAGACAGGTTGGGGAGCAGCTGGGGACTCCTGTTGATCTCCTTGAAGGCAAAAACAAAGACCAGGACATAACGATAGTTTTTGTAGTTTGACCTGTATCAAGGCAATAGTATTAGAAATAAAGACCAAGTCATGCACTTCAGGAGTAAGTCTTGTGGGAAAACAAGGAGGAAAAGCATGGCATTTTGACTCAAGCAACTGGTTCATTCCAGAGCAATTACTGTCTCTTCATGACTTTGGATTCCAAAGCACATGCACAGGTGTTCACAAAGCCTTGGAAGATCCAGAACTACTGCTCTGCACTCAAAAGACATAGACCAATGTCCTAAAATGAGTTACTTGGAAGGGTGCTTAAGGGGAAAAGACCAATTTACATATTTGTTTACAAGTCAAGCACTACTTCATGCAGTGACAGCAACATGAGTTTCATCATGGCCAAGTGCTGCTATAATAGGATGAAGAAAAAGTTCACGATCCATACAAAGAAACTAGGTAGGACAGGGATGTGCAGAAGAAAAGCTTGGAGGAAGGGCAAGTCGAAAATAGAATGGTGTCATCAAAACATTTGCAATATACCTTTCTAAAACTGCCTGCCTCACAGACTTAGGAAACACATACTACCAGAAGCAGGGAAACTGCATCATAATAAATAAGGAGATAGTCTTAGGGAGAAAACAAAGAGAAAGGCAATTTATGACTCTATGTTTTTCTAAAAGAGTAAAAACAATTCAGAGTCCAAGGAGCAGTGTAAACTTGCAGCTTTTCATCTATTTCTTTACAGATTAGAAAACCATCATAGGCAGTGAGCTTTAGAGCTTATCTTTGGGTTGATTCCGCTCTTGCACATCTAAGTTCAATCCAATGTTAATTTTCAAACAATTTAATTGAGAAGGTACAACACACAATTCCAGAAGATTGCACAATAGAACATAGACTTTTGTTGCTCTAATATTAAAATATTTTCACTGGTGTATATAGCTTTAAAAAACAAAATGTGATACTGTAATTCTGAGTCACCCAGAGACACTCAGATTGGATTAAAAGAGGACTTGTATTCATTTCCTATTGCTACTCTGAGAATCTACCACAGATTTAGAGGCTTAAAACAACACAAATCTATTATCTTGTACTTTGGTAGGTCAGAAATCTAAAATGAGTCTCACTGGTGAAAATCAAGGTGTCAGCAGAACTCCATTTCTCCTGGAGGTTCTAGGGAAGGGTCCTATTTCCTTGCACATTCTGGCTTCTAGAGTCTGCCCACTTTCCTAGGTAATAGCCTCGTATCACTTCAATCTTTGTTTTCATTGTCATAACTCCTTCTCTGACTCTGACTTTCTTGACTTACCCTTTTACATGTAAGGACACTTGTGATTATATTGGACCCATCCAGATAATTCAGAATTATCTCCTCATCTCAAGAACCTTGACTTTATCACATTTGCAAAGTCTCCTTTCTATGTTAGGCAGCATATTCACAGATTTGAAGGATTTGGACTTGGTCACCTTTGGGGGCACATTCCACCTATCACAGGACCCAACTACATGCTTTCCAATACTTGAAGCAAAACATAGAAGAGATTAAAGTAGATAGAAATGATATTCCGTTTAAATATGAACCAAAACAAAGCATGGGTATCCTTGTTAATATCTGATAAAATCCGAGTTCAAAGCAAAAACATGTGAAATGTCAAAGGTGGTGACGATATGTCATATGTGATATATGTGATGACCATATGTGGTGAAAGGAAGAAAAGATCGAGTGCTAACAGTCAATATATATAGCCCCCCAAAGTAAAATAAAGCTATTAGTTATAGACCCATGTACATAAGTACATATATGTACAACCAGATTTGGAGTATTAACACATCCTCTGGTCAGATTAAAGACAATAAAAAATATGCAAAGTTATGGAAGAGTTAAGCTTAACAGATATTTACATAAAAATGTAAATAACACTAGTATATTATGAACACCAAAGAATATAAATACATTTGACAATGCACTAGGCCATCAAGTAAGCCTTTGAACATTGAAATTATACACAGTGCATTCTCTGCCCACAGTATCATTAGGCTAACAATTAATAAAAGGACATCTATAAAATAATTATATATATATAATATATTATATACATATTATATATATATGATAAATACTTGATCTTTGATAAATACTAGGGATCTAATGTACACCATGACTATAGTTAACAACACTGTATGATATGAAATATGTTAAGAGATAAAACCTGAGTTCTCATCACAAGGAAAAAATATTCTTTGCATTTTTTGCTTTTTCTTTTTATTATATTTATATGAGATGATAGATGCTAACTAAACTTATTGTGGTCATCATTTTACCAAATATATATGTCAAACCCTTATGCTGTACACTTTAAATTTATACAGTGATGAACGTCAATTACATCTCATTAAAACTGGAAAAAAACACCTTTTTCAGAGAATACTCCAAATTATTTTAGACCATAAAGGATACTGAGTAAATGCATTTTGAAGAAAAATGAGTATCATCTCAATAAAAAGTTCGTTTTTGAATAATCTATATATTTTGATGAAACTTGCTCTTAGCACTAACTTCTAGCCAATATATGGTTTGCCCAAGGATTCTCTCCCCTCCCACATTATGGGTCAGGAGCAGGATGGCATGTGGGTCACTGCAGTGGGATCTTGGTGTTTTTGCCTGCAACTTGTATCCTTTAGGCTTTCAGAAATTAATCACTAATGGAGATTATTTCAAGGTAGGTGAAAATAAAAGATGCTTATTTCTGTCTTCTGTTTGGAAGGAAATATTCCAGAAGGGAAAAAGAAAGGAAGCCACAAATAATTATTAAAGGAAAAGAAAGGAGCTGATGATTCACAGTTTATGGGAGATTCTCAACACAGCTTTTATATTCAACTTTCATAACTGTCAGAGGGATTCACACACACACATGAACTTACAGGTAAAATGTGACATCTTTGCTTGGAAGAATCACAAAGAAATTTCTGTTGCATTTCTGATTCCTGAGTCAATGTATAGAAGGGGGAAAACCCACTGACCATCAAGTTCCCTTCCTTGTAGACACTGGGCCTTATGTAATCAAAGACGTCCAAATAACTCATCATGCACATGGAATGTGGAAATTTCCCAAGGAGGGGCAGAAGAAGCAGAAAGAACATCTCAGCTGACTCAGCAGCTTGAGGCAAGGCCTCTAGTCAGTTGTGACTCGGGGAGCAGAGCTGGAAGGAGACCTGCAGTGTAGCCCTCTGCAGAGAAATTTTACTCCTGTGCAGGGTACACGTGTCTAAAAGTGCTCTGCCATTCAAGACCATGGAAAGAAGATCTGTTATTGAGCAGAACTAGGGCATTTTCAGAAGCGATATATACTGGCTCAGATCTTCCCTCAATGTCACTGTGGATCAGAATTGCTTCTGGTATCTTCTCTCTGTCACTCCCCCAGTCCAGGCCTAACTGGTCACTGGTGTCAGAAAGGAGCTCTAGGGTCCCCCTGGCCCTGGGGCTCTGCACCTGGCACTCTCTGCCCTGGTAAGGACAAAGGTGAAAAATCTGTTTGGGTAACATCTTCCACTGCAGGTGCCAGAGATGTCATCAGGGCTGCGGGTCATCAAGGATCTGGGAACTACCCCATCCTGAGATGATTAGATTTTTCCTTTCCCAGGCAAACATTCTGTTTCTTGCAATTGACTGAGAGGTGTTGCATCCAGCAAAACACAGTATCAGAAAGAGCTGGTATTGCAATCAGCAAAAACAGCCCAGCATGATTCCTGTGATACCCAAGGAGGAGGTCATTGACCATGCCTTGGGTAACCCTCAAGGGTACTTTACAGCCTATATCGCCAACCTCACCCTTAGGTCTATTTTACCATTGTCTGAAGAACTGGTCTCATGCCCAGTTCAGGGAATAGATATCCATTTTCCAGTTCATATCAGTTTGTCATGAGATAAAGTCTAAAATCACATATATTAACACCTAACCTATTCCTTAGACCTACGTCCTATGCCAGGACTCCAGCACTTAGTTACTACATGTTCCAGTATCTTCCATTTAAAGCCAGTCTCTCCTAAACCCAAAGTCTCTCTCAACAGATCTTTTGCCATTTCTCTGCTAATCTTCAAGGCAAACATTTGCAAGGACTGTTAGTATTCAAATATTCCTCTTCCTCAATTCCCAATCTTTTCAACCCACTTCAATCAGGTCTGTCCAAGTATGTCACTCAATCTGCTCTTCTCAAGGACATCAGCAGCTTCTATGAGGCCCAAATCAGTGGTCATTTTTTACCCTTATTTTACTTCACCACACAGCATCATTTGACCCGGCTGACTGCTCTATCTTTAGGACACTACTTCTTAAGTGTTTTCATTTTTCTAAGTTCTCCATATTTTTCCTATCTCATGTATAACTTTCTCCTGATCTCCTGTACTGTAGTCTCTTTATTTTATTCACCTTTAAATGCTTGATATTTTTTTACATGGATCCTGTGTTCGCTCCATTTAAGAGTATTTTTATTCCACCTCAAACAATGAATATATTTGCTATATTCTAAAGTTTTGTTGTTTTACCTTCTACTTTTAGATCTAAAATCCACTGTGAATTGATTTTTATGTACGTTGCGAAGTAGGAGTTAAGATTCATTTTTGAATAAAGACATCCAACTAGTGGAGCACTACTGATTGAAAAGACTGTCCTCTGTCTACTTCTCTGCAGTGGTGTCTTTGACATAAATCAGAGTTCCATATGTCACCATGTCTGTTTATGGACTCTATGCTCAGTTCCATATTTTATATCACAATACCAGGCAGTGTTAATTACTGTAGCTTTATGGTAAGTCTTGATATCTGGCAGTGTATATCCTCTAAAATACTTCTTCCTTAAAAAACACCTTGGAAATTCTTGATCCTCTTCATTTCCTAATAAATTTTATCATCAGATTATCAGTTTCTACCTATCATCCTGCCAAGATTTTGATTGAGATTATGTGGAATCTATAAATCAATGAGAGACAATGTCCTTAAATAAGTGATCCTAGCAATGCATGATGTTGGTATTTCTCTCCATTTATTTATATTTTCTTTAATTTCTCAGAAGCATTTGGTACTTTTATTTGGAGAGACTTTGCACATCTCTCATTAGATTTAATTCTATTTCACAGTAGTAAATGTTGTTGATCCAGCCCTTGTCATTGTATGACACATGTCTCTAATGTTCTTTATTCTGTAATTTCTATTTGCTTTTCTTTCTGCTTCAGTTTTGGGTATGTTTTATTTTCTGAAATTTTTAGCCTCTCATCTGCTATTAAATTAATAAATCAATATATATTGGCTCAGCGCTCCCCTCAAAGTCACTATGAATCAGAGTAGCATTTTATAAATGCTCCAAGTTTCTTTGAAAGCAACGTGTATTCTCTTACGTTTGGTTATAGAGTACAGGCCCAGTAACTCAAGCTAATTTTGCTTTTGGATATATTATTACATTCAGATTTTTCCCTCAAACTTATTTAGTGATAGAGGTGTATTGAAGTCTTCTACTACGGGTATAGATCAACAAATTCTTTTTTGTCATTCTGTCATTTTTTCTTTATATATTTGGATGTAATGTAAATAAGTACATACAGGATTAGGTCTTTTCTTGTCAATTGTTCCTTTATGTAATGCGGCCTTATTTTTTCATAGCAAAGTATTTCGGTACATTAATAAATGATCAAACATTTCTTCTGATAGACCAGGCACTCTTCCAAATGCCTTATGAATATTAACTTAGGGAGTACTAAATATAAACTTAAGAAGTATGTACTAGTATCATCCCGACTTTAGATATGAGAAAACTGGCATGTCACTTGCCTGAGCTCTCTGGCTAGCAAGTGGTAGAGCCCGGATTTGAGCCCAGTGTCTCTGAGTGGCATAAGTGGTGGACCATAAAGGAGACAGTGGTATATTTTCCAGATTCTTCTTTCAGGACTGTCATTCGCTTTTGTAGCTGCAGAAAGTCTTCTAAGGGCTCATCCTGCCAACCTCACCGGGAATTTCCTTGGGCCAAAGGAAAGTGCCACACCTAAGATTATGACCACTCCCAATGGCAGCCCACTTCCAATGATTGGTTCACGGGGGAATACAAAGGCCCAATTCCTTTGTCTCAGTTTGAGAAAGCCCTGAAGGACCACCTCAGCTCCAGAGCTCCCACTGGGATAAACTCTTGTGTCCATTTTTAACTTATCATAGTTCAATCTCTTCTTCTGCCAATCTCAGTTCTCTTCTTTACAGATGGTTACCTCAAGCAAGTAACAAACTTTTTATGCCAAAGTTTCTTCATCTGTATAATGCGAACCATAAGAGTGCCTACTTCACAGACTTGTATTAAATATTCAATCAGCTACTATATGTAAAGCATTTATGAGACTCCCAGTATATAGGAAACATTATATATTACATCTTTATTGTGAATTAATTTAAATCCATTGTAGGATTATACTGAGAAAAATGAGCCACACACAAAAAAGAGTAAATATTGTATGATTCTATTTCTATGAGTTCCAAGAACAGTCAAAAAATAATCTGTGATAGGAAAAATAATCAGAACAGTGGTTTCATCTAACCTCAGATTGTGGAGAAGGGGTGAGGCAGGAGCAAGGATTGACCGAGAAGGGACATGGAGGAATTTTATGGGGTGAGGAGAACGTTCTATATCTTGAAAGGAGTTTAGGTTACATAGGTGTATGCATTTGTCAAAATGCATTAAGTTCTACACCTAAGATCTATGTGTTGTGCTATATTTAATATATACCTCAATTTAAATCAGATTCATTTTCCTAAGTGAAAGAAGCCAGAGACAAAAAGCCATTTATTGTATATTCCATAGTACGCCATTTGGGGAAAAGCTAAATTGTAGTGAAGGACAACAAATCAATGTTTCCTGGGGCAAAGAGTAAGAAAGGGGGATGACTACAAAAGGGCAGCAGAAAGGAATTTGGGAGTGATGGAATTGTCCTATCAAGACTGTTCATGTGTGTATCATGTTCGATCATGACTATGTTGATGGACACATGACTCTATGCATTTGCCAAGACCCATAGAACTGTACACCTCAGAGTGGATATTACTGTAGGTTAAAAAAATTAATCCACCAGGTAGTGAAGGGAACATAAAATGGAAAACAAGCTATAACAAATGAATCTAAATGTTGTGGAAATGGAATAACACAGCCACAATGAAGGCTATGAAAAGGAAACCAAATTTACTTTGGAAAACTATGTTTTACCAGATCCTGTAAGCCTGGATCAAAAGAAGTGACCAGAAATCATGTATTCTAGTTCATACATAATGTTTCTCAGAATGGTATGGGTTAGCAATTCTGAAATTAGTTTATGCATATACTAGATCTGAAAAACTAAGTAAATATATTGTAGACAATGAGAGCCAGTGTATCACAGTCAAAGAAAGATGTTATAACCAAGGAAAGAGAGAAGGTTAGCTCTTATTACACTCCAACTGAGACGTTTGGTTGGAATAAGAGCTACTGTTATCAATTCCGGCTTTTCAGGGATGGATGGGTAGATAAAAAGAGAGAGATAATGTGTGCATGTAGAGGATAGTATAGATTCATATCCTTCCAAGGTCTCTCAGCTCAGAAGACCTAGAAGAACGACACTCCAGTAATAATGACAATACATATCAACCACCCAGAAATTGGTTTCTAAGATACTATTCTAAAGAAAAAGGAAGAAACCAGAGCTCTCTGGAGGAATAGTGGATTCCAGGGCTACGGTAAAGGAAATACAACCTGATCCTGAAATATCACTGAAGGATATTCTAGTGGAAAATAAATTCACAAAAAGAAGCCCCTAAAATGTGCTTAAAAATCCCCCCTCAGCTCTTTGAATAGCACCGGACTTGTGCATGTGCAGGGAATGAATCTATGAGACTTAGAAGAGAAAAGCCACTGAAAACTGAATATTGTACAGAAATTTCTAAGATCACATATGCCAGGAGTTGAAGGTTGGCTTTTGGAGTCATCTGGAGTGGAATGACCTTGATAAAAAAAAAAAAATCCTGGCTTTCAATTATGACCCTAGAAATGTCACAGCCTGAGAGTCAGTGCCACACACTAAGAGTAAGATCTACATCTCAGGAGTCAGTGCAAAACTGAAATAAATAAGTCATTTTAGGTTCTCCTTCAGAGGCTCAGCGTGATCCATTCGTACTGGAAACCTAATCTTTAGAGGAAGGAAACATGATTAAGAGCTTCTACAAGGTATTGTTCACAAGATCCAGCACACAATAAAAGATTAATAGACATGCAGAGCAGCATGAAAATGCTCTCAATTATGAACATATAATCAGTAGAAGCAGACCCAGAGACAATCCAGATACCGGAGTTAGCAGACAAGGATTTCAAAATAACTATGAATGAAAGAAAGATGGACAATTGTAGAAAGTGAAAGACAAACTAGAAATCTTAAAACAACCAAAGGAAAAGGACACGTTTCCTTCAAAAGAGCAATAAGAAGTCTGGTAACTTTTCAAAAGAAACTGTGGAAGCAAGAAGACATGAATGACATCTCACAGTTGAATGGGAGGGAAAAAAAACCTGCCAATTTAACATTCTTTGACTTAAGAAAAATATACTTCAAAAATGCAGACAATTTAAAGATATTTTCCAAAGGGGGTTTAAAAAAACAAGCTAAAACAATTAAACAACAGCTGAACTGATATTCAAGAAAATCTAAAGAGAGTTTTCAGGCTGAAGGAAAACAATTACACGCAAAGGCACATAACGTTAGGAATGATGATCGGCAGGAAACAAATGTAGCTAAAACAATTAAACAACAGCAGAACTGAAATTCAAGAAACTCTAAAGAGAGTTTTCAGGCTGAAGGAAAACAATTACACCCAAAGACACATAATGTTAGGAATGATCATTGGCAGGAAACAAAATGTAAGTTTTTATAATGAATATTGACTTACTAAAACAATCCTGTATACTTTTACAACTTTTACGTAAGTCTAAACATTTTCAAAATAAAATGCGTTTAAAAAGACGTTGAACTGATACCCGAAAACTAGCGATGATGGAATCCCTTCCAAGGGAATCCCCACTCCACCCCCCAAGACGAGAGATTATGGAACCCCAGCAAATGGTGCTCACAATCTGCATCCAAAAGCAGATGTGACAGAAGCCCTAGCGAGATACCACCAGTTCCTTCCAAAACTAGAGGCAAGCGAAACTCCGATAACATCTGTCATCCACAAACACAAATGCTGGGGTCTGAGCAAGCAAGACCTCCATCTCCTCAAAACTAGAAATTATGAGACTCCAGCAAGAACCCCCTAGTAACTTCTAATTCTAGAAATGACAGCAGCCCCATAAGTCACACTCTTACCTGCTCCTCAACACTAGAAAATGGGAAGCCACAGCCCAGTGACTCACCCAGTCTATGCCAACAATACCGACAAGGGCAGACCCAGAAAGAGAGACTTCTGATCTCCCCCAACACTAGAAGAAAGGAGTTCTATAAAGACCTCTCCAGAGCCCCCTGACTAAAGATAAGTCGAATCTCATGCAATTATCCTAATCCTCTCCCTGAATTAGACACAATGGCCCTCCATCTAGTGACCGCTCCATGTCACCCCAACACTTGAGAAGTGTGAGCCCCATACAAGCAGTGGTCCTCCAGCGTCCAAGCACCAGAGACAACAGGAACCGCACTCTCATACCTCCCAGTTATCCCCAACATCATGAGGACTGCATCAAATGATGGAAGCTTCAGGAAGTGATCTCCTATATTCCTGCAAGATTAGAGATGTGGGAAACCCCAAAAAGCAACTTACAACCCCCTATACACCAAGAAGAAGGGAGCCCCAACAAATACCACACCATTTTAACCAACACAAACCCCAGCTTGCCTCTTTACTCCTCAGACTAGATATGAGTATACCCAGTGAAGAGTAACCCAGTGTCCCTGCCCAGAAAAGAAATGACCAGAGTCTCCCTAGGCAACACACCAGGCTCTCCAATGTAAGTGTCAAACATATCCTCAGAAAACTCCCTCTCTTCCCATTATCACAAAATAAGAGTCTATAGAAGCATCAGCAAGCAGCACTCAACACAAATAAGAGGAACCCACAATGCAAGACCCTCAAGTCCCTATCAACATGAGACGACGGCCCCTGTGGTGATTGCTCCCTAATCTCAAAAACAAGGATCATTCTCAGCCCCAACTGCCAGCTCGTAAGCATCCTCTTGTTAGGTATATGTCTCTGTCCCCAACTGTAGTGGAGAGATGGCGCCCCATCTAATATCCCCTGCCCTGGGGAATGTTGAGGACTCAGTCTTAGAATAAGGAACACAGAAGTTGTCCTTACAAGCCACCAAACACCCCCAAGCTCCCCTTCTACAGAAGGTGACAGGAGCCCAGGAAGCAGACTTTCCCCCACCATTTCCTACTCCAGCAAACCCCTCTTATCTGTTGCACATCCTGCTGACCATTAGAATATCCTTTACTGCTAGAAGAGTCACTAGGAGCCAAGGAAGGCTGGAGCTGGGGGAGAGGCTGAGAAGGATAGAGAGGGGAGAGGAGCAAGAGCAGAGGGAAAGATGAGACTTTCCATGTTGTCCCAAACACAGCCATGAATTCCAGAGGGCCCAAATAGCTCCAATCAAACCAGGTTCTCAGGGGTGAGCTGGAGCAGAAGAAAAGGAATTCTGGGCTGATGAGGATAGGTCGCCTGGAGGAAAGGTCGGTGTGTAGGCTAGCAGCCAAGATAGCCACCTATGCTACTTTGTACCTGTATTTAGGCCCTGTGAAGTCTCCTCTCACATCCGATTTGCCGTGAATTGTCATGAACCCAAATGATCAATACAGTGTTGCAGAAATGACAGTGTCTCACATCTGAGGCTACATCCTAAAACACACTGAAGCTTCCTCCTTGGTCTCTTAGATTGCTCCCTCTCTAGGGGAAGCCATCCACCATGCCATGAGGATGCTCAAGTAGCCCTGTGGAGAGGTCCACGTGGACAGGAACCAACTTGTCAGCACCAATTGCTCACCATTCAGTGAGCCACCTGGGAAGCTCTTCCAGCCTCAGTCAAATTTTGAACTTTAATGACTATGTATGCTAGCATGTTTAGGAGTTAAGTATACTGCTGTCTGCAACCTACTTGAAAATGCATTAAACAGAGATGGATTCTTGGGTGATAAATAGATGGAGGTGGCAAAGTAAATATAGTAAATGATAACTGATGGAATGTAGGTGTGGGCTGTCTTCATTAGGGCTGCCATAGGAAAGTACCACAGACCGGGTGGCTTAAACAGCAGAAACTTTCTTTCTCATAATTCTGGAGGCTGGAAGTCCAAGATCAAGGTGCCTGCAGGATTGGTATCTCCTGAGTCCTCTCTCGTTGTCTTCCAGATGACCATCCTCTTGCCGCCTCTTCACGTGGTCATCCCTCTGTGCATGCATGCCCCTGGCGTCTCTTGGTCTATATGTCCTAATCTCCTCTTATAAGGACAGTGATAAGATTGGATTAGTGTCCACCCTAATGGCCCTATTTTATCTCAGTTACTTTCTATTAAGTCACAGCATCCAAATAAATTCACAATAAGAGGTACTAGAGATTAGCGGTTCAACACATGACTGTTGAGGGGACAGAATTCTGTCCATAACTTGACTGTTCAACTCTTTCAAATTATCTCCATGCCTGAACATTTTTCCTAATAAAGTGGGTGCAGGTGATGTTCTAAGGCAGGAAAGAAAAAAATAATTGTTAACAAAAAAATTATGTTGGAACCCCCAGTTGTTCTGTGGAATAAGGATTATCATGGATTTAGTATAAATATTAAAGCTGTGAAAGTCCTAGAAAAAACCAAGGGATAAGTATTTTATATAGAATCTCAGAGAAAAGATGGTCTTTTAAAAGTATAACATAAAACAAGAAACGAAGTTAACATGTTTGATTTCCTTTAAAAAATCTGCATGGCAGTCGTTGCATGGCAGCACTGACTAGAGGCAAAGACAAAAAAAAAAGAAAAGAGGAGAATGTTGGCAACTCATCACAAAAATCTAATTTATTAACATTAAGGAACACTTACCAACCAAAAACGAACAAGAATCCGTTGGAGAAATGGACCAATTACGAAGAACAGTTCACAGGAAACACAGAATGTTCTCAGTATAATAGATGATTCTCAACTTCACCCACCAAAGGAAAAATACGAAGTAAAACACCAAGATTCTTGTTTTTATTTATCAGATTAGGAACATTTACTGTTTGTTTAATATGTTGATCTATTAGGATGTAGAGAAAGTGGCACTCTCATACCACAGTGAAGAGGGGGTGAATTTGAACAACCTCCGCCCCCAGACACTAGGAACTTGACAGTCAGAGAGAACCCAGCTGAGCCCAGGACTTGGCGGGAAAGAGCTGAACTGTGGCAGTGAACTCAGAGAAAGCCGAAACCAGACAGAGAGAGAGTAACCGGAACCGCTGAGCCGAGGAGTGGCAGGGAGAGGTGGAGGGAGCAGAGGCGGGCGGAAAGAACTGAAGAGAAACGGAAAGAGCCTAAGATGTGAAGACACAGCAGAGGCCAGGCAGAAGGGTCCTAAGCCTGGTTGGAGGAGCCAAGCCCAGCCGAAAAGCGGCGAGAGGTGGCGGAGAGAGCCGAGCCCAGGGGCCGCTGGGAATAGCTGAGAGGTCGTGGGCGGCGGAGAGAGGACAGGCTGGCGGCGCCGCAGGAGGAAGCGGAGGCGAGGACAGCGGAGAATGAAGGCGACCGCGCTGGATGGGAGCCCGGAGCCTCCCACGCGCCCGAACTGCTCCAAGCGCACCGCTGGAGGGTCGTCGACCCGGTCCCCGCTGCCCTCCTCCCTGCTCCTCCAGCCCCGCTGCTGCCCACAGCGCAGGGCAGTCTGGCCGGACAGCGGCGTGTCCTCCGCCCACGACGAGGACGCGGGTGTCCCCACGTCTGGATCCTCCGGACGTGATAGCTGCGTGGAGTCTGGAGCTGATGTCCAATGCGGGGACTGACTCTGGAGGTGCAGAGTCTGACCCGCAATGAGCCCGCAGCCCCAGCCTGTGCGGAAGGCCGCTGGGGGGGCAGTTACCACGCTGGCTGACCAGAGGTCTGGGAAGAGGCCCCCATCCTAGACCAAGACTGGAATGCGAACTGTGGGCCCCTCCTGACCATCTCCCCACTTCCAACACCAATGCCAGGCTCTCATTCAGGGCTCTTGATTGTGTCCAGCAGAGGATTGCTAGAGTAATCGCTCATGGAGCCTCTGGGAGGACGGGGATGGGCTGGACCCCCGCTGAGGCTGCTTCTATTAGCTGTTGTACAAATCCATCGTCATCAGAGCGTTGCTCCCACCTCCTGGTTCAGAGTCTGTGTGGATGCTTCTGATCCACAGAACTGTTACCCTGGCTGCAGTGTGAAGGCTGCAAATGGACGTATCTGGCATTTTCTGCTTTTAAATCAGGAAGCTGGTGTTGTCTTCCCCCAGGATCACAAAGTGAGGGAAGCCAACAAACCCAGGATAGGGGTTCAGTGGCTGAGAAACCAAGAAGGATGACAGATGTCTACTAGGAGGCCCTGTACTTGAAGTTTGTTAAGAGGAATCACTGGAGACCACATGTGTCAGCAACCTTGGGAATTTCCACTCTAATTGTTTATGTTAAAGTTGCTGCAGCTGGAAAGCGTGTATTGGACTTGACAGTCTTCACCGAGGTGGCCACTACTGGTCCAAACCTCTGCCTTTTAGGGCCCTTGCTAAAGGCTCCACCAGTGTTTACATTGAGGAGACCTGGTGCCTAAGCAGACCTGAGCTGACTGGATGGCAGTGAATACGAAGGGTGATGGGAGACATTGATGTTGGGCCACTGAACGTGAGAGTGGGACCAGCAAATGGTGGACCAGAGCAACCCAAATATCATTATCTGATGAATGTATAAACACAATGTGATCTGTATCTCTGTACATTGTATGTTCTTCAGCTATAAAGATATGAAGGACACGTGCTACACCATGGATGCACCTTGAAGACCATCTGCTAATTGAAAGCATCTAGTCAAAGACGACCACTTATTATACGATCCCATTTACATCGAATGTCAAATATGGGCAAATCTGTACAGACAGGAATTAAATTTGTGGTTGTTTAAGTTTGGGGGTGGGAGAAGGAAGTGATGGGTAATACTCAATTATTTCTATTTGGATCTTTTTACAATTTCTATTTATTGATATTCTCTGTGAATTGAGACATCATTCTCTTTATTTTCGTTGGTCCTTTGTCCCTACTTTCCATTAGCCCTTTGAGCGTATATAAGAGAGTTGTTTTAAAGTCTTTGTCTCATGAGTCCAATGCCTGGGCGTCCTCAGGAAAAACTTATGTCAGTTTCCATTTTATTCATATGAACCGGCTATACTTTCCTCCAGCTTCACATCATTTGTAATTTTGTAGTGATTCCTGGACATTTTGTGTATTAGAATGTGGTCCTTGTGAGAATCAGATTCTTCTCTCTCTCCAGGTTTTGCTGTTGTGGCTTTTTATGAGCTGCAATCATCCTTTTGTTTAGTGACTTTTCAAACTATTTTTGCAAAGACTATATTCTTTGATGTGTGTGGTCACTGAAATCTCTTTTCAGTTGTCTTAACAATCAGCAAGTGACCTGACAGAGATTTCTTTAAATACAAGGATCCAAAAGAACACATTTTAACAAAAGAAAAACTTAAAATATCTCTAGTCTTTTTTTTTTTTTGTGAGGAAGATCAGCCCTGAGATAATATCCATTGCCAATCCTCCTCTTTTTTTTTTTTTTTTTGCTGAGGAAGACTGACCCTGGGCTAACATCCATGCCCATCTTCCTCTACTTTATATGGGACGCCATCACAGCATGGCTTGACAAGCGATGCATTGGTGTGCACCCGGGATCCAAAACTGCGAACCCTGAGCAGCCAAAGCAGAGCGCGTGCACTTAACTGCTTGCGCCACTGGGCCGGCCCCAAAATATCTCCAGTCTTTGCAGCTGGGCCCCCTGTAACTCTTCCTTAGACTTTACCCCCTACCTACATGGAACCAACAGATCTGCCAGAGGTGCAAGCTCAGGTCTTCTCAGTTCTTCTCTGAGCATCCGTCCATCCTGGGCATGCACATTGCATTCCGGCTTCCCTGGTAGATGCAGTGGCCGTTCTAAGCCTTGATTCCCCAATAAACTTCCTACTCAGATGCCTCCTTTCCAGATTTTTATGTATCTCTCCTGACCCAGTCATCATCCCTTACCCAGACATCTACCAGTAACATAGACCTTTAAATCTTTCATCAGACAATGACACCACCTGGAATGTCCCTCCTGCCTGAGGGGGAGAAATACCTGTCACCTTCTGCACTGGTCCCTCAGGGACCCAAAAGACAGATCACTACCACCCAGTCACACAATCACCCTATTTGAAGAAGTATGTTATTATTTGTCATCTGTCACGAGGGAGCCATGTGAGGAATCTTGGCTCCCATCCTCTCACATCCTCCGCTGTACCACGGTTTGGCAACAGGTAGGCATTAACCAAAAACACCACAGTGCTTTCTTACCCAAATTCAGCTACGTTTTCCTTCATTAATCACTCCTTTGGATGCTGTAAGTTTTTTATTATAATTCAGAGTTCTGAAACACTTGATTCTGTCAGTTTTGTCCAACTGAACGGTTGCTTCAGTGGAGAGAATGATTCTGTGAGCACATTAATTTGCCTTTGTTGTTAACGGAACTGGGGAAATGTTTTGATATGTCACTTTGTCCTTATTCTCCTTCATGTTTATTTTGTTTGGTGGTTGGTTCTCAAAAATTCTTCTTTCATTTCATAGACTTTCTCTTCCATATGAATTTAAGAATCACCAACACGATTTCAAAAAAAGTTATTTTTAAGTTTATTATGTTGAATCAAGTACTTTTGAGGAAAACAACTCCTCCAATATTGTTATTGAAAACAACTCCTCTGATATTGTTACAATTCATATCTGCCTGACCCAGCTCCCAACCTCAACTTGAGGGTAGAGGATGTAGTCGGTTGAATAACATCTCCCAAAGATTCAAGTTCACCCAGAACCTCAGAATATGACTTTATTTGCAAACAGGGTCTTTGCAGATGTGATTAAAGATCCGCAGATGAACTCATCCTGGATTTAGGGTGGGCCCCCCATTCAATGACTGGTGTCCTTATAAGAAGAAGAGACGACACAGAGACATGGAGGGAAGAAGATCACGTGAAAAACGTAGGCATAGTTTGGAGATCTGCTGCCACAAGACAGGGAAGCGGGTACCACCAGGAGCTGGAAGAAGTGAGGAAGGATTCTCTGCTGTTGATAAACTGAATCAATTGTAGGGTTCCCCTTTTTTCTCACTCAAACCATCATATCCTAATCGTACCTTGTCTTAAAAATTCTGATTATCACGTGGCTTATCATATGGATGTCCTGAAGATCATGGACCACGCCCGATGTCATCATTTAAATTTCTCATGTCCGCAATTATCACATATGAACACCTTCGTTTTTCAATGTAACTCATTGAAATCGTGGTCTACATCTAAGAATTCATCAGGAATAAATTAAAGGTATGGGAAAGAAAACCCAACTAATGTTAACTTAAAATAATTTAACAGAATATAAGAGGGAAGAAAACATGCAATGAGGGAAGAAATTAGCTCATGGTAATGAGACTTGAAGAGTGGATTGTGTTCAGCCACTGAGATGCAGCATACAAATGAGGGGACAGGTCTTGTCCTGACCGTCTGCCAAACCCATCCCTACTCTGATGTCCTCCCAGGTGGCCTCAGACCCTGTCAGTGGCTCCTACACTGTGACCTCTCTCAGCTCCACTCCCCAGAACTCCAGGTCTGGCAGGTAAGAACCCCATGTATACCCAGCTCTACCTCCTGTTAGATAAAGGGTCCTGTACCTGGATCCTATTGGACCAGAGAGGGCCATTTGACACCCCCTGTCCCAGGACATCAAAGGGTTTGGAATATGCAGATTAGCTCACACTGAGGAATTAGAACAGCCTAATCCTAGGGAGAAGTCAGCCCCACACCAAAGCTGTGGGCTCCAGGAGGGAGCCATCGTTGTGTCAAATCCAGAGGCCATTGTCAGGAGGCACAAGGCACAGCTGTCCACCTCCACTCACTCTCTGCACTTCTGTTTCTCAATCACTATGAACTTCTGAAATAGGCTTCCTTCCCCATGACTGCTAAGACTGCTCTATCAAAGCTCTTCAAGAAAGTCCAGAAAATTCCAGATCCTTCCAAAACCACATCAGTCCTTTTCCATCCTGACCTAGTAAAAGAGTCCTACCATCTGACTTCTGTAACTTGACCCATTTTGCCACCAAATATTGTTCATAACATGTTTATTGAATAATTATGGTGTGACCTACTCTGTGAGCAGGTGGACAAGTATCGTTGACTCAGGACCTAGTGTCAAGGTGAAGGCAGGGAGCCTGCTGCCAAGATTCACTCAGTGCAAAATGCTCCCAAACAACATTTTCCTTGTTAAGAATCTAAGGTGAACTCTATTTGAAAAAAATCACCGAGGTTATTTTAGGTAACAGATAAGGCTGTAACAGGTAGACTAAGGGCTAGTTAAATTATATGAAAATGGCTTGTATTCGAGTTAGCATTTGGCAAAGATAAGGATACACCTTATGTTAGAATGAGATATAAAAGCAAGCTTAGTAAAGTAAGACTTTTATGGAATCAAATTAATTTAACGTTAAACAATGTTAAAGCTCTTTACAATAGGTATCATCTTTTCCTGATTGCAAGAATTCTAAAAAAATATAACTAAAAATACTAAATGATCCCTTAGGCCAAATTACCTTTAATATACAAGTGAATAAGAATCATGGTAAGCAGAAATTGCAGTATACAAGGACAAGTAAAGATCTTCTTTCCTGTCACATGAAACCCGAACTTTCACCCACACAACTGTCGACCCTTCACATTTATGTCTCTCAAAAGAGTTTAATAAAGTACAATTATAAAATGACAAAGCATCACGGTCCATAGCAAGAAGAGGGGTTGACATTAAATGAGGCGAGTGAAACTGGGGACTGTTCATGGGGAACCACTTCCCCAGGGCCACAATTCTTGGCTTCTTCAGCATGACCTTCTCCTATTTTCCATCAGGTCCCAGAACATCGTTCTTGGCTCCTTGCTCTCTCTGCCTCCCTGTCAAACCTGTCTGCCCTCAGGGCCTCAGTCAGTCTTTCCTTTGCTTTTTTCACTTTCTGACTCTGTCTCCAGATGTCTACATAAGTTACGGGCTGTGTGTAGAGTGGTTGGGGGAGACTGAGACCCACTCCTGGGATCACCTCTGCCCAGTCTGAAGACTGTGTGGCACTGGGGTTGAGGCTGGGATTTAGAGACCCAGCACCAACACAGCCCAGGGATTCACCTGGACCACTGGTGCAATTATATTTAAGGTATTTGTGATATAGAAAGTACTTAAAAGTTCTCCTTCACTGCAGCAGGCCCGGAGTCCCTGCAGTCTCCTGTATGCACAGACTTACTGAAGGTTCTGCAAGGTCTCCTCCCGTTGACTGTACCTGACCTCATTGCCAGGGTGGAAAGTTATCCTTGTAACTGGTCTCTTGAAAATGCACCTGGTGAGTCTTATAGGAAGTACAGACCTTTCACGATGTCTCCACTTGCTCTTGGTTAAATGGACCTGTCTTTTCTTCTCTGAAGTCTGCAGCATCATATTTCTTTTGAGCTTCCCCTTTGAAAACAAAATGAAATGTGAAATCTGAATGAAATGGGGGATGCAGACTGCCAGCCATGGAGAATGTTCTCACCTCATTTGGATCTTCCATCCTCCTGTATCCTGGAGAAATATCTCTCAAACTGCCCTGTGCATCACAATCATCTAGAGAGTTGTTAAAACACAGATTGCTGGACCTCAACCCAAGGATCCTTGGGGAGGTCTAAGAATTTGCACTTCTCATTGTTCCCTGATGATGCTGATGCTGCTGGCACAGGCACCACACACTGAGAACTAGATCCTTGGACATCAAGATGATATGAGTCAAGGGCAGAGAGGACTATGAAAACTAGATGGTTGTGTGCCCAGAGCATAGTAATTTAGTGCCTCATCTCTAATGAAATCGCGTTCCTCTCAGCAATTTAATGCTCACTTCACTTGCACACCTAAGTCCCATCTTCACTCAAATACTGTCCTGTTCATAAGTAAATAACTCACACATGCCATATTCCCATCACACAGTCCTATCCACTGTAAATAACCATTTTTCCTCCCCTGACTCTTCCTCTCTCCTCCTACTCCTCCCTGTTAATCTGGGCTACACCATCTGACTTAACACAATTGACGCTTCTTAGAAGTCAATCCTGCTCTCACATTTGTTCCACTTCCACACCCTCTTCTAGGCCATCGCATCCATTTCCCTGGCTTCAAATACCAGTAATGAACTAGAAATGCCCATAGAGTCAGCACAGATCTGGCTTCAACCCTGAGACCCAAATACCCATCTGCCCACTCACCACATCAGTGATAACTCGATGACTCAGCTTGCAGTTAGCAGGTCCCAAGTTGAACAAACCAGTTCTCCAAATAATCACCCATATCTCAGGGTCCCCTAATCTCACTTGTTTGTACTGATATCCTGTCTACACCTGAGTGTCATTCTGGACACCCTGCCACTCCACACTTGTACATCAATGAACCATCCGTCCTCCCTCCTGAATTCACCTAAAAATTCTCCATTTTTGAATAATGCTTGAGCACCTTTCAGATTTCCTACAAATTCTATTTCCACAGAGCGGCATTTCCTGATCCAGCCATCAAAATTAATGTCACATTGTCTCTGTTAATTTTTAAAATTTTTAATTGTACGTGTATTATCATCTATTTCTCTCATAGTGATTTTCTCACTGTATTGGATACTCCATGAAGTGAAGACTAATGTGGACTGTAATGTTTTACACTGCCGTATTCACTCACTGCTGTGCCCTTAGAAGATACTCAATATATTTATTGAAAGAAATTATTCAAACTCCAATAAATACTTTCTAAAATTTTCAAACAAATTCACTCGACTGAAGTTATACAAGGATATAACATGGTTTGTGGTATACTGCAATAAATTATCACTAATATTGCAAATCCTTTCTGTCTGTAATTCATTTTAAGACTCTAGCCACAATAATCTATTTGAATTGTAAACCTAATCAGTGCACCTTTCCTTTACAATCTCTCATTTCTGTCTTCAGATACTCTTTTTTTCTGTGTGTGTGAGGAAGTTCGTCCCTGAGCTAACATCTGCCAATCCTCTCTTTTTTTTGCTGAGGGCTAACATCCATGCCCACCTTCCTCTATTTCATATGAGATGCCGCCACAGCATGACTTGACAAGAGGTGCGATGGCGCACCCCGGGATCCGAACCGGTGAACCCTGGGCTGCCTCAGCAGAGCGCACTCACTTTATTGCTTGCGCTATCAGGCCAGCCCCTCAGATACATTTTAACAGTGAAGTCATAAATCTCGTTTCATCCCTGTTGTCCTGCCATAATGATTAATACCATCCCTTTCATTCTTCAACATGTCCCAGTTTGGAGGGAAAGTTATTTGATCCTCCCATTTATAGAGCACCTATAATAAGCCAAGTTATGTACTAAAACCCATGATCCAGAATTTAACTTAAAAAGTCACTGCCCCTGTTTATTTTAATCTTAGTGAAAGGGATGAGTTAATAAAGAGACCCTACCACAAGTCACTTCACTCCATCCTCCTGCCCACCACAGACTCCCACAGAGATCAGCCTAGGACCCTCAGCAGCCTCCCCACAGTTGCCCCCTCCAGGACCACCCAACGGCCCCCATCAGCTACCAGGGGCGGCTTTTGGAAAATCCCAGGTTGTGCGGTCCCTGCCACACCCCCACAAATCCACCCTCGGCCCAGCCATTCCAGGCCTCTACCTGATCACTTCCAGGGCAGGCATTTCAAGCTCTGGGGCTCTAGGAGCTGGGCTGGAGGAGGAGGGACCCCTCTCTTGGGGAGGCCTCCAGCCGTGAGGGAGGAGACCCCCTCCTCTGACACCTGGACCCTCCCCCTCAGGCCCCCTCACCTGCTGCTACCTCTCCTGGGCTCCCTGGGGGTCCATCTCCAGGATGGGCCTCACAGAGGTCACATCCTGCAGGTTCAAGGACAGGCTCCAGAGGCCATGCACCCTTCCCCGAGTCTCCCAGGCCCCTGATCTTGGACCCTGGACATCTGGTGTCTATGGCTCCTCCCATTCTAGAGTGCTCTGATTCTAGTCAATCCCAGCTCCAACACTCTCTCCTCTGTGCCCTCAGGCCTTCCCAGACCCCTAAGCCTCTCTCTTCATCAGGAAAGTGTGAGAAGGACTCCCCATGCCTCTCAGGGTTCCCTGAGGACTCACTGTCATCTGACTGTCACCAGTACTCTCCCCTCGCCCCTCAAGGAAGAGGAGCACAAAGCTCTTCCACATTCCTCTCCCCCTTGTACCTCATCACCCCTGTGAGGCCTGTACCACAGATCATCTCCCTCCATTTCCCAGATGAGGAGACCGAGGCCCACAGAGGGGCGGTGACGTGCTCAGGGGCCCACAGAGGAAAGACCGCTCCCCCTCCCAGCCAGAGGCCCTGTCCCCCGGCCTTCACTCCTCCTCCAGACACACCTCTGAACAAGGTCCTGTCCTTTGCACTCTCGGGGTGTGTCTAGGTGCTTAGTCAGGCTGAGGCATGGATGGGGAGGCAAAAGGTGTCTCAGGGGGCATATCCAAGTGGCTTCTGCCTGTCCCAGCCCCTGGGATTTTCTGACTCCAGGCTGGACCTGAGGCCATGCCAAATGCCTCAGCTCCCTACAATCCTCTCAGGATTGTCCCTGCACAGAACTCCTCCTTCATTCACTCAGGAAGGGGACCACTTTCAGCCACATCTGAGTGACAGTGTAGGGGGTGACCAGGGTGCTGTGTAATGGTGACATTTGCATCCTTTTTTACTTGGAAACTTCTAATGTCCTGTCAGGAAGGTCCATTCAGAATCTGTAGGTTTCCCGATAATTCTCATGGCCATCTGGGGAGTATCCTTGTCAACAAGGCACCGGGGTAGACTCTCACTGGGTTTTCAGCAATGACCACTATCGGGATAGAGTGCAGAGTCCCAGAGAGCACACAGTTCTGTCCCAGATCCACCATACATTCCAAGCCTGGGCAGCCCGTGTGTCCACCTGGCCTGTGTGACCACACAGTGCACGTCCCTGGGGCAGGCAGGGTGCTCTTCCCTGCGAGGTGCAGTGAAGACCGAAGGAGCAGCAGGGGCCTGGCTTCCTGAGGACAGACTGGGCTGCTTTAGGAAGAAAGGAACCCCCACCCACTCCATCCACCCACCAGCTTGGAGGAAGAGGGCCAGCTGATGGGCCCGCATGGAAGCCAGAAATCTGCTCATTCTGCCAGCTCCTCACCTCCTGGAACAGTCCAACCAACACCACTCTACGCCATGACAAAGGCTTCCTACCCCAAACAGTCCCCACCTGCCCCTGCAGCTCACACCCCCCGCTTCCTGTCAATCTTGACAAGACACACCGTTATTTCTCAGGTAACCTTAAGTGAAAAAATTACCAAAGAACACCCTGCCTGGTCCCTCCTCCCCCTTTACCTTCCCTCCTTCCAGATCTCGAGCCTCCACTCACCTCCGTGAGCAGTTTCCTCCTCTCCCACTGGTCCATTCTGCACAAGGTTTTAAATTTTTTGCAGTTCCTCCTGAGGAGGGAAAAAAGGAATGAAACACTGTGGGGTGGTTTAAAGGTAAATCTCTTTTGTTTGAAAATGCAGAATTATACAGACGGCCTGGATGAACGTTTTCAATGTGTCCTCTGAGCCCAGAGGTCTCTGGGACTGGGGAGGGGGCTCTCCTGTTGCCACCTGGGGCCTTCAATCTCTTATCTACTGAACAAACCTGTTTTAAAGAGTTTTGATTTCAGGTAGACAGAGAGTTCTGTTGCTGCAAAGCAAACACTTGAAAATCTTCAATTTGGTTCAAGCCAGGGTCTGGCACTTCGGGAAACTGATTCTTGAAGCAGAATCACTGGCCTAAGTTTCCAGAAAGACTCCATGCCTCCCAACCAGGTCAGACCCTGTCCCCAGGGTTCATTGTCTCCCAGGAGGTCCCAGCTTACTGAAGGGCAATGGCAGCCCTGTGGGGGGTGTCTGGTCCACACAGGTGGTGCCTCTCATGGAGAGAGGTCTACCCACCTGGACACCCGTCTCCATGTCTTTTTTAAACGCTGAATGGAGGGGCTCTGCATTGCCCAGAGGATGGCATGGAGTGAAGACAGGATCCTCAGGCCTTGGCAATTCTGGGGAAGGGAAGAGAATGTGTTGTGAGGGGGAGCTGGAGCCCTGCTTCCTCTGGCTTCTGTTCCCTCATGGACGTCTCCTGTCCTGGATGAGACAGAGGCTCAGGAAACCCGGGAAGAGCACAGCTGGACCCTGAGGAGGAACACTCCCAGGGAGGAGGATTTTAGCTCAAGCCAAGGAAGGAGCCCAGGATGGGGTGAGCTTCCTACCACTGGGACCAGGAGTCAGGTCATCGAGGCCCTGGCAGGAGGGGCCTAAGGATTGTGTGAAGGCTCAGACCACAGACTTCAATCCTGAGAACTGAGTAAGGAGAAGGAACGGTTACCACGACTCCAGAGAGGGGTTCCCAGGGACTCCCACATCTTACCTTGGCCACCTGGATCCAGAGCTCCACCACCCTGGCCCTGTCCTGGGCCGTCATGCTCGGGTCCCCGAGGCAGGTGGTGATGACATATTTGACCACTCTGCTAAAGTGGGTCATGGTGGCATGGATAGTGGGTGCAAGGTGCTCATTGGCCCTATTTTCCCACTGGGACCAGATGGAGTCCAGGAAGTCGTGGGACATCACTTTCTTGAAGAGCTCCTGGGGAGGACAGGGAGTGTCACCCAGCCCTGCCACAGCCCAGCTCAGCGTCCGCAGCCCCCAGTCCCAGGCCGGGTCAGTGATGAGAGCTGGAGCTCAGGATGCTGAGAATGCGGCCTGAGACTTGTGGGAGTTCCTGGGTGTTGCCTGTGTCCCCTGAGGGTACCCAGCACAGGATGACCCAGGACCCGATACTGTGGCCCAGGGAAATGACATTTGCTCACCGCCCAGTCTCACTTCGTCCAAGTACCAGAACTCGGCTCCTGCTTGACCATCTCTAGGGACATCTTCCAACCATTCTGATCATCCTGGGGTCTGACTCCTCTTTCAGATGCACATTCCCCCAAGGGAGCAACAACCACGGGCTTGGTTTGTCTGCCATGTAGTCATGTACACATGAGGTGCCTAATAAGTGCTGAGCCTGTTGAGGCCTCCTGGGCAAATGAGTGAACTACCCAAGGACGAGACAGCACTTCAGTGTGCTCCTTTCCCTCACCAAAGCACAGACTATGCCCAACTTCCTCTCTGCTCCACCTCATCCATCTGTACAGCCACTCTGCATGGCAGCTGCTCTCAGTGTCCATCTCTACTGTTCACATGAGGACAGCAAAGGCTTGGGAGTTAAGAAGGCTGCTCAGGTTACATGAGGGTAAGCAGGGAAGCTGGACCGAGATCATGGGATTCTGGATCAGGAAATGGCAGGTCTGGGGCAGCTCATGGCACAGGGAAGGCCGGCCCCACCTGCCCTGAAAGCCCCACTGCTCACCACATCCATCAGTGTCAACTGCTCTGCCACCAGCCAGGGAGGGAACTCCAAGAAGTCAGGCTTCTCCTCCCTCAGAAGGTTCTTGGTGGTCACGTCTCAGGGGCAGGTGGGTTCTGGGGCTGGATCTGGCTCTGCTGTTATCTCTCCAGGTGGAAGGAGGATTCTCCCTGGAGCCAATGGTCCATCTGACTCCTGCTCAGGAGCTGGCACTGGGGCTGGAGCTGATGTTGGTGGTGGCTCTGGCCCTGGAGTGACTGATGGAGGTGACACTGGCTCCAGCTCTGGCACAGGTGGTGGAACTACAGCTGGAGCTGGATCTAGCCGTGGAGCTGGCCCTTGCTCTGGCTCTGGAGCTGGGGGGAGCTCTTGAGATGGTACTGCAGCAAGAGAAAGAAACAATGTCACTCAGGTAGCTGACTTCCCCTGTGCCTGTCAAAGACAGGAAAGACCCCACTGTCTTGAAGGGAACAAAGCCTCTGAACACTCAGCAAGTTTTCTTCCAAGACTACAGTCACCTCACCTTCCAGCTCTGCCTCAATGAGCCGTGGATGCTCCAGCTGGACCTGGAGAAGGTACACGTGGCCCTGCAGCCCTGAGCCAGGCAAGCTGACATGCAGAGAGGCCAGCTTCACCGTGAAGCAGGGATAGTGGAGGGGCTCCCAGAAATCCTGCCCTGGGTCCAGGCAGGTTCATACCAGAGAAAAGATGGCACTGGGGGAGGCAAGTGGGCAACAGAGTCAGAGGCCTGGCCTTTCCCTCCGCACTTCTCCCCCAAGGCAACTGGTTTGGGACTGGGCCCCTATGCCTGCCCCTTCCCATCCAAGGGAGAGCCCCACGACAGCAGTGGTCCCTGTGAGGCTATCCTGGCAGTGGCAGGTCTGCTTATACAACAGGTTGAACACAGACTCTGTAGTGACTCTCTTCTTGCTGACACTCTTCTCCCAAAGGGCTGGGACACAGCCCAGCCCAGCCCTCCATGCACTTGTACAACTGGAGTGAGCACTGAGGCAGATTTGTGAGCAGGTTGCTCACACATCTCCTATCTTGGGCCTGGAGGTTGATTTCAGAAGAGGTGGGTGTGGGGAGGCAGATTTTGATGGGTCTGTGGTGGGAATGGGTCTCTTGGGGACAGCTCAGCCAAGCCACCCCTCTGATTCCCAGGGGTCCTGACACCCATCCAAGCTCTTTAAGTCCTGTCCTCTTGGATTGGAAGCCACCAGACCTCGGCCTTCCCATGGAAATAAAAAGATGCATGAGGGGGCCGGCCCGGTGGCGCAAGCGGTTAAGTGCGCGCGCTCCGCTGCGGCGGCCCGGGGTTCGCTGGTTCGGATCCCGGGCGCGCACTGACGCACTGCTTGGTAAGCCATGCTGTGGCGGCGTCCCATATAAAGTGGAGGAAGATGGGCACCGATGTTAGCCCAGGGCCGTCTTCCTCAGCAAAAAAGGAGGAGGATTGGCGGATGTTAGCTCAGGGCTGATCTCCTCACAAAAAAAAAAAAAAAAAAAAAAAGATGCATGAGATGTTGGTTCTGAAAGGCCCGCCCCAGCCACAGCCCCCATCTCTCCCTCCACACATTGTTCTGTAGAGACAGGAAGCCCTTCTTCGGGACCCAAAGACCTCTCACGTTTTCCGATGGTCCTGCGCTCTGCCCTCCTGGCTGGAATAAGGAAAGATGCCTCTAGATGTAAAGGAGGCTATCAGGGCACCACTTAGGATGTACGATGGAGGACAGGACCTGCGAATGATGTCCAATGTGACTGTCTGACTCTCAGACGACAATTGAGGCCCAGCCATTGTATCTCCTTTATTCACTGAGCTTTACTAAGTGTCTCCAAAAGTCCCGCATGTAGTAGGTGCTTAATCTACATGGTTGCATGAGTGAAGTCCAACCAGAACCGTCCCAGACACCTGAGTGGTACTGGGGCCCCTCTGCTACCACAAGAGATCCCTGATTGGCTACCACAAGGAAAACGACCAAGACCAGCTGGACAGAATCTCCACCTCCTTGACAGGGTGGTTTCCATGTGCTTTTCCAAACTCAGAAAGGCCACATCCCAGAAAAGGATGAGGCAGACTACTTTTCGTGACAAAGAGAGAAATAATAATCATGAAAACCACAGCATGTCTACAGCCCTCTCTGCAGATCCAGGCACCAGGTAAGCACCTGCCATTGCTGATCCCATTAGTCCCTACATGAGCACCATGAAATTTATCCCCCCCCCCCACTTTTCAGAAGAGCAAACTGAGGCTCCGTGAGATGCGGGGATTTGCCCAAGGTACACAGCTGGCAGAGGGCAGAGTTACCACTGTGCTGAGGAGGGAGTGGTTACTCACCTAGTAAACAGCTGGTCCAGGACCCGGTGGGATGTGTCTGAGGCTGATTAGTTGACCATGAAGGTGGTGAAGCTGGAGATGTTCCTACTCAGTAAAGTTGGTGCCATGGACTCTGTCAGCTTCTCCATCATGCCGCCTGGAAGGCACGCATCCTGCAGGCCTCATTTAAATTCACAGTGGACTCATGCTCACACTGGGGGAGAGGAGGAGGGACATACAGTCAGTGACACAATGGTGAACCACCAGGAGGACTGAGGTGACTTTCTATCCTCCTGTGAAACTTGTGGAGAGAGGTGGAGGTCCAGATTCCTTTGAGAGTGGTACTGTGGGGCACTCTAGTGAGAAAATTTGGGGCAGCTGTTCCCAGCGGAATCTCAGATTTGAGTCTGGATTCTAGTACTGCATTGATCATCTCAGGGCCCTGGGTGTGAAGAACCCTCTGCACCCACACTCACATCAGACCAGCCCTGGTCATTGATGGACTGGTGCACCTGTGTCCACTCCAGGGAGATGGCAAACTGGAAAGCATCCACCAGCTCCGTGACCATCTCCTGGGTGCAGCTCTGCAGTGACAGTACACAGTAGTCAGGCCAAGGGGGATCAGGGGTCTGCCTGGACTTTGTCACAGTGGGAAACCCCAACACAGATCAGGCACAGAGCGGCATCAGCACAGACTCCACCAGGGAAGGAATGAGAGGCACCTTGAGGTCCTGGCATTCACATGCGGATAGAGGAGCTTAGTCCCCAGCACTCACCTTCCTCTCCTGCAGCCAAGATCTTGAGTACAAACATGACACACTGCCCGAATCACACCATCTAGCTTCCTGCTTCTGCCCAGCCTGGATCCTCCTCATCCCCAACTTCCCTAACTCCACCTCCCCCCCAAAAACACACAATGAGGGTCAAGGTGTGTGGGGCTGTCCTTTTGGGATCACAGTTCTGGCCTGACCTAGAGTGGCCTGCCGTGGCCTAAACTGTTACCTGATTGTTTCTCCTGCCAAAAGGCCACACACATTCGAGGTGAGGGCTGAGCCGATGTCTAAAGTGAATTAACATGCTCCCATTCTGGGCTTTCCGGGGGCCAGAGCCTCGGAAAGTCACGGGACAACATGAGAACATCATGCTGTGTCGAGTGTCTCCACTCAAATGAACATGACAGGAGGCTGTGATTAAAATGTGGGTGCCTGGTAACCAGAGTTCTAAGTTCTGTTGGGGGCTGTCACCAAGGACGTGAGGTCACTTCTTCAAGGTTCTATTACTTGACCCCTTCCTTCAATGAGACCCACCCTAATCCCCCACTAGGCTGTTGGCTGCTCTCCCTCCTTGACCATGTCATCTCCATCACTGTACACAAATACCCATCACCACCCTCCCCACAGCTTCTTGGGAGTTGATCCAGGTCCCAGCTTTGAGGAGACAGAGCTGAGGTCAGACCTCTTTTTTCCTACCAGTTCTGTGTCCTGGAAAAGCTGCTGTGCCTCTCAAGATCTCCCTAGTCTCCCAAGCTGCACAATGAGGATTGCACTAAAAACAGCTTCCTAGGGACCTCATCAGGTATATATGCGATAATACGTACAACACCTGTGGGCTGGTGTCACATGTGTCTAATGCAGACAATTAGAGATGGAGGAAGTACAAGGAGTAGGACATCACATAGAATAGCAGTCAGAACTTCTCTGGGTCCCAGATGTGTGATCTTTGGTAAGACACTGCCACTCTGAGCCTCATTTTCAGGTCTGCGTCCTGAAGGGGTTGAAATTAGAGGAAATTCAGACATTGTGATCCACAGGCATTAACCCTTCCACGGTCCCGTTTTACTCAGAATCAGTCCCAAGAGCCTCATGTTGGCCTATGTGGTGGCAGCCTCCACAATGTTCCCAATGCTCCTTGCCTCCTGGAGTGCACATCCTTGTGTCACCACTAAGTGGTCAGTATCTGGCTTCTGAACAACAGAACACAGCCAAGGTGATGGGATGTCATTTCCAAGTTTTAATTACAAAACGTCTGTCACTTCCCACTTACTGACTTACTTGGGTTCCCTACTTACCTCCCTCCTTCTGTTTCCATCTCTCTCTCTCTCTCACTCTTACTATCGCTCTCTATCAAATCACCAGAACTGGGAATGCAAGTGTTGATGTTGTCAGTTGCACTATGTAGAGGCTCCATAGGAGAGAACTGAGGGAGTGCCCAACCAACAGACAGACAGGAGCTCAGACTCTCGGTCCAAATGGATCCTGACAAAACCCATGTGAGTGATCTTTGGTGGAAATCTTCCCCCATTGGAGCCCTGTGGAGACCACAGCCCCTGCTTCACAGAGACTTTGAGGCAGAGGCACCCAGCTAAGCCATGCCTGATGCTTGGCTCCCAGAAATTGTGAGATGATAAATATTTGTACTTTATAGGTGGCAGGTTTTGGAGTAATGTTACAGAGGAACAGAAAGTAACAGTCTGCCATGTCCCAGGATCCAGCCTGATCACCCTCCTCTCTCCCCTTCTCTCTCTTTTCAGGCTCCCTCCAGCCACACTGGCCACATTTCTGACCTTCCCTGGTCAAACTCGCTTATTCCTGTGAGTTTCTGCACCAGGGAGCCTTCTCCTTGACACACTAACTCTTCCCAGACATAGGCAGGGGTGCTTACACTTATCATTCTGGTCACAGCAAAGGTCTGAAATGCCTCAGGGCAGCCTTTCAGAACCTCCCAGCACAGTCTCTACCATCACAGATCTCACATCCAGAAGAGCATTACATGATTTCCTCCTCCTTCCTCCCATTGAGATAAAATGAGTGCATGAGGAAGGGCTGTCTACTTTTGCTGAAGCAGAGGCAACTCCTTCTGGTTATACCAGGCACAGGACTGTCTCTTCCAAGCCGAGTTTTTCCCACCACGAGTCCATTGTTTAAGGAAACCGTCATTCCCTCTCTTTCATGGGTCTGGTTTCCCCAAGAACACAGGGAACCAGCCCCTCTCCCTGTGCTGCATCACCATAAACCCACAGCCAGAAGATAAGCACCGGGTTAAAACACCACCAGATCCTGAATTCAGTCACTGCTGAGACCCTCCCATCAATGTTGTCATTCAATGGTGACTCCTGAGGACACCTTTCCCCTGAGACCCACTCCCAGCCTGTCCTCAGCTTCTTATAACAACACTGAGATTCCCTCAGAGTCCTCCCAACCTGGGCAAGAAACATTCTGAAATGATCTCTGTATTGATTTTCAGGGACTGGAGACACCGGTAGATGTAATTTGAGTGTGTATGTGCAGTAGTTTCTACGCAGGTATTCTATTTTTCAGACACAGATAAAATAGTGTGGTTACTCAATGCACAAAGAAAATGGATAACCGATCAAATTTTTTCATGATGTGAAGTCTTTAGAGAGTAAATGTCATGGTTAAGAGCACAGACTATGGAGCTAACTCCTCACGTCCAAATTCCAGCTCAATCTCTTATTAGATATTTGTATTGACTGAGTTCTTTACCTGATTGGTGCCTCAGTTTCTTCATCTGTCAGTTGGCAATATGATCAGCATACCTATTTTGTAGGTTTATGGAGAGTATTAAAGGAGTTAATGTTTGAAAAATGCTTGGAACACCTAGTGTATTACCAGTGCTGTACCTATATTTTAGAAAATCTTCTGACACTGCCTGTGAGCCCCAGAGGGTGAGCCTGTTGTCTGGATGTACGCAGAAAGCACTCCATGACATACGATGAATAAATGAATGAACAACATTGGCGAATGCATTACCAATGTCACCTATGTCATCCTACAGGCATTCCCAAGCCGAACCACAGGCAGACATTCCTGCTCTGTCCTGCATCACATTCTCTCGAGGAATCACTGGGGCTTCTTGGACCCTGGTAACCGTGCACACTAAAGGTTCTTTTCTGTCAGCAAACCCCAGTCTTTGTCCAATTGCTGCAGCTCACAGGGTTTATGCTCTGATCCTTGTCTTCACTGGAGGGAGAAGTGCCATCCCCAGAGCTGGGCACACGCAGAGCCTGAGCCTTGGAGAAAATGATTCCCTGGCCCTGGGGCAGGTAGAAGAGCTCAGGGACAGAGTGGGATTTGGGGAAAATCCTCCAGGTGTTGTCAGAAGGGATGGAGGCAGGGGATGTGTCAGAAAGGACTGGTCTGGTTGGTGGGCCTTGGTGGTTAAATAGTAGGAGGGGGTGGGAAGTTTCGTAGGTTCTGGCATAATACAATGAATATGATGGTCATGAAATCAGAATCAGCCTAATTAAGGCCAAATTAACCCAATGTCAGCTGTTCCCTGACTCTCTAATCCAGTAGTGACTTATAATAAGGGTATTCGTGTTCTATCATCTCCTTTTCATTGATTGGCTAGAGTAATTATTCTTTACATAACCTGGCCACTTTTACATAGTAAAGAAAAAGTGAGTTTTAAAACAACCCTCCTTGGAAAAGTCTCCCTAACATATTGAATTTATAACAGAAAACAGCACAGGAAATTCACCACATATCTTGAGCTGTATTCTCTGGTTTTAGATCTTCCTAGTTGGTAAATTACCTTGACTTCTGACTTCTTTCTTGAGATTAGTCCACTTAGGACTAAGTAGGAGTGCAACCTCATTCCATGGGAGAAGAGGTGGGACTCTAGGAAGAGGTTTTTTTCATTCTGTCAGTGTGTGCGTGTGTCTGTGTGTGTGTATGACAGTTTTTGCTGCATCTTGCAGTGTGGGTCAGTGTAGACTCATATTCTAGGGAAAAAATGTCCCTAATCACTGTCTCTGGACTTTATTTTCACTGATGCCTTCAACGGCACTGTCCAATAGTAACATTAAGCACTCTATATTATAGAATTTAATTTTTTTCTTAATAGCCACATTTTAAAAAATGAAAGCCAACAGGTGAAACTAATTTTAATAGTATATTTTAACACACTATAACCAAGATAGCATCAATGTGGGTGCACTCTACACAAAACTTCATAATGAAAGAATTTACATCTTTTTCCTGGGTTTAATAAATCCAGTGTGTACTTCCCACTTACAGCACAATCTCCATTTGTAAGTTGAGTTTTTTCAAACATATTCTCTGTACTGAGATTTAATGTTCACAGTTGTCAAATAACAGTCACTAGGAGTGGAGTGGATGATAATTTCACTACTGATTAAAGCTCTAATGGAGCTATGAACACCAACTGGTCAATGGGCTAATCAAGTGAATAGTCATATAGTACAGAAGAATGGTATGATTTGGGATTTAGAAAAGGACTTGGGAAAGTGTGTCCTGACAGGAAGCACCAGGGATTTTGTTGTTGAGAGTGACAAGGACAAAATGAGAATAAAGTCGTACTCATAAGTGTCTAACAAGATGGGGGAGAAGAAATGACATGCAGTAGTCCTGAGTTTTGACCTCGAGCTTTCTGTTATTGACTCAAATCTCGTTGATGATGTCCCAGGACACAGGTCAGATTAATCCCCACAGGGAGAGAGGGAGGGTAGAAGTACAAGGCATCTGACATAATTGTCCTGGGAAGACAGGCTTTTTTTATCACTCTGATCCACATTCACAATTTATTTTTATAGGGTAAGAGGAAAAGAAGTATGATGATCAAATCATCACAGAGGAAGCGACATGATTGTGGAAACCAATCCAACCAAAAGCCTGGTTTGAGAATCTCCATCCCTTTGAGGATGTCCAGTTACATATTCAAGAGGCCAGTTACTAGAATCTCATCCTATCCTGGCAATGAGGTCAGATGTCATCAAAGGGAGGAAACCTTGGAGCAGCCCGAACAAATCTGCTGAAAGAAGAGACTGCAAGTTTTTCAGGTCTGCAGAGTGCAAGAGAACTGTTAAGTCCTTTGGACCTTGCCAAAGCCCTGCTGAATCTTGCACTTAGTTGCACAGGTGCATCACTGCCAGGTGTGCTCGCAGGTGGTCTGAATTCCAGTACCATGCCCACCCCTGCCTGGTCTTCAGATTAAGCACAGACTATCCCAGGAGCTGCTCTGTACGTCCCACAGCTCCTTTGCAAACAAATTCTGGTGACTGAGGAGGATATCAGGAAACAGGACGAGAAAGTGAAGACAGCAAGAGAGAGACTGGCGATAGCACTCATGCAGACAGACTTGCTAGCGAGGCAGGGAGAGTGAGTGGCCAAGAAAGACATCCCGACAAACACGATGAAGAAAAGACAAAACGGTGCAGATGACATGGAGCTCACACTACATTAATGCCTCTGCAGGGGTCCTGATATCTTCTTGCTTTGAGCTCTTGAAACTTTAATATGTACCAATAGTTTTCTTTTCTTTGATTCCTTTGCATGACAGAGAAGATACAGACAGTGATCCTTCTGAGGTGAGAGATTGAGTTTCAGGTGAGGAGAGAAAGGAGATCTTTCTTTCTCATTTTGTTCTCTCATTTTCCTTTCCTAAGTGTTATGCATTTGTATTTTAAGATCAACAGAGAGTTATCACAGTCAGGGGATTCTTTCGAGTTTTGCCCTCACAGTCACAGAGAAAACATACCTAGTCCAAATGGATTGTCCTTTTTGTGTAATATTCCAATAGATTCCAACATAATATTTCACTAAAGAGCTGTTATATCTGTCTTCTCAAAAAAGACACCTACTTCTGGGTCTCTATGTTTCTGGTATTTGTTGCATGTTGAATCACAGCCGCACATAATGAAATACTGGATTGTCCCTTTTTTTAGATTTATATGTGTTGGAAACTTCATTCATGAAAATTGATATGCCATTGCGGTATCATGCTGTCAGGAGAACGACTGTTTTCAGCATCACAAGTCTCACAATAAGCCAGTGTGTTGGGATTTGTCTATTTGCCTGATCGAGTATGTTGCACTGTTCGAATCCTCTTTTTCATAACTTACTTTTGTCCCACAGATTTATCAGTTTCTGAGAGCAATGTGTTAAACAATAATAGAGTGTCTTAGTATTTATATCTTCCCTAAAAAATGAGTTATTTTTTAGCTAAGTCTTCTCTCCTTTATACTTCCATGTGGTAATCATCTGGAATTTTGGTTCTAATGTATTTTTAATGTCTTGTTTTAAAACTAATACTAAATTAGACAGACTGTTTTTTCCTTTCCTCGTGACTCCTGTTATCTTTTCCTGGGTTCACTTTTCTTCTTCCTGATGTACATTTTTACCGCTTCTTTCACTGCGGGCCTGTGGGAGGTCAACTTTGAGTCTGTTTGTAGGTCAGATAACGTCTTACTTTCTTTGACACATATTTTGAACAGGTGTTTATTTAAGCTTTGTTGTAATTATTTTCCTTCTTTGTCAAGTTATTTAATATATCTGAGCCTCAATATCTTTAGCTTAAAATGGGAATAAAACCCTAAAAATAGTGACTGTAACTGAGATAATACACGCAGAGCTTGCCAGTCATGTTGCTTAGCAGAAATTAGTCAATAATGATAACTATTATTAATCATTATAATGATATTATTATAATAATGTAATATATAATAATATATTAATGTATAATAATAATTAAATATTAATTTATAATTATAATGTACAGTGTATAACGTATAATGTATGTAATGATTAATAATATTATTAATCATTATAATCTTCAAGTGTGCATTCTCAGAGAATCACTGCTTAAGATTGAGAATGTGAAGCTCACACACAAAAAGTATGAGAGAGTGTCACGACTGTGAATTTAATTCTCAGCCCCTCGATATCTTCAGCTGTGGTCGTCTGCACAGTGTGTACAGATAATGTAATCTGTTCCCACAGACCCACGGCAGAACAGCGCAGCCTGCCTCATGCCTGGGATGCTCTAGACTGCTTGTTGGGGAGTCTCTGCTGTGAGGCTAATTGGACTCTGTACAGAGAAAGATGAAAAAGACTCTTTCTGTTCCCTCAGTTTTCTCCCCCCGAGTTTTATTCACTTTTACATCCAGAGCAGATACTCTCTTCCCAGAGCCTTGGTTTTTCTCTGGGATTCAGGCTTCCCAGACAGCTAGTCATTTCAGCTCCCAAGGCCCTAGGTGACTGCAGAGTCATGTCTCACCCACTCCTCCCAACTTGGCCTGTTTCCCATCATGGAGGACCCATGAGTGGGGAGAGGAGCCATCGAGGGAGATTGATCTGGAAGTCCTGGTGAATCTGAGCTTCAGAGAATGAAGCAGAAAAGAGGAAACTGAGACTGCCAGGGCTTCAGTGGGGGAGGAATATGGAGGAACTGAGAGGGGTGTGATGGCTGCACAGAGTCAAGGGGAGGGATGTTTCAAAGTTTCCTAAGAAGGGAAACCTTGCACTGAAGTGAGGATTCGATATTACACGATGGCAATATCTTTGCTGGTTTCACCAATTCTGGTATCCCTGAGGGATGAACTGGTGTGACACCACAGGACAGAAATTCAGTCATTTTCAGGACTTAAGGAAGGTGAAATCTTTCAGCATAGTCCCCTGTAAGCCAGTTAGGGGCCAAGTCTAGAAAGGCTCGGAGCCTGTGTCCGTCCAATGTAGGTTCGTTGTGTTCCAGGCAAGTTCCTCTAGACACCAGCTGGGAAAACGGGACATCAGACCTAGTCAGATCTAGTCATCGCAGCTTCCGTAGGTCGTCATGAGGCAGGTAATAGCCCAGGCGTCATCAGTGGACCTCATAGTTTTCCTCCTTCTTCCGCTGACAGACAGTGACTTGTGAGGTGAGGAGAGCGCATCAGAATGGTCCAGTCAGCTGCCCAGTATGAGAGACTCCAGGGGAAGGAGATGCCAAAGCCACAGAGACCCGATGCCTCCTATGTCTCCTTCTTCCTTTTTTCCACTTAATTTTGACCCTCAGTCCTCTTTTCCTCCCCTTTTCCCTCTTTTGGCTCTCTCTCCCTCTCTTTCCTCTACATGTTCTAGCATAATTGAGGTATTAACGACATACAGTATACTGCATACATTTAAAGTGAACAATTTGATACATTTTGATTATAACATATTGAACCATCACCACAATCAGGAAAAGGAACACCCATCCATCCCAAATTTCCTCATGCTCATTTTAATTCGTCCTTCCCTGCCGTTTGCAAACACATTCTCATTCCCAGGCAACCAGTGACCCAGTATATGTCCCTATAGATTTTCCTGTATTTTCCAAGAATTTTTATAAATGGGATCATATACTATGTACTCATTTTTTACTGGCTTCTTTCAATCAGCATAATTATTTTGAGATTTATGCTTGTCATTGCATGTACTATGAATTCATTCCTATCCTCAACCCTTCCGTGGCAGCACTGTACACACGCCCGAGTGCTTCCCAGGTTGGCGTGAGAGCCAATAGTACTGCTGCATCCGCAAAAGTAGGAATGCATCTTGGTGCAACTCTGGGAGGGGTTGGCTGCAACCCTGGACCTGCACATGAATGCTTTCCTGGGTGGTTGGAAAGCCCACCATGTCACTGCAGTCCCAATGATTGGGGAATGCTCAGAACCCATGAAGAAACCCCACACGCCAAGCACAGAGGCTGGCATGAGCATAAGAAAAGGCAGCAGCAGATATACGTGCACATGCAAATGCTTTCCGAGATGGTACAAATACCCATAGTAGTGCTGCCGTCTCACAACTGAGTACGTGTCTCTGTGTAGCGGCAGCTCTGAGCCCATTGTGAATGCTTTCCCAGCGGGTGGGAACAGCCACAGTACCCACACAACTTCCAGTATATGGGGTGGGATCAGAGACACAGCTCATGCTTCCCCCACAGTGGCAGCAGGTGGAATCTGTGACCTGATACTACCACAAACACACAGGCAAAAGATTAGTTCATCAAAAACCATAAGAAACTACACTAACAATTCAGAGCAGAAGGAAATGACAAATCTCCAGAAATGAACCTTGAAGTCACAGAAATTTACAATCTAAATGACAGAAAATTCAAAATCACTGTCATAAAGAAACTCACCAAGTTACAAGAATGTTCAGACAGTTCGATGAACTCAGGAATAAAATTAATGAGGAAAATGAATACTTCATTAAAGAAACTGAAACTATTAAAAAAAAACAAGCAGAAATTCTGGATGTGAAGAACAAAATTAATGAGATAAAAAAGAATCTAGAATCCTTAAAAAATAGAGCTGATATTATAGATGAAAGAATTAGTGATTTAGAGGATAGAAATATAGAAATGCTTCCAGTGGACGAGGAGAGAGCACTCAGATTTTTAAAAAATAAAGGAATTCTTGGAGAAATATATGACTCAATAATAAAAGCAACATAAGAATTATACGTATTCCAGAGGGAGAAAAGAGAGAGAAAGGAGTAGAGAGCTTGTTCAAAGAAATAATAGCTGAGAACTTCCCAAACCTGGGGAAGAACTGGACCTACAAGTACATGAAGCCAAGAGAACGCCTAATTACATCAATGCTATAAGACCTGCTCCAAGGTATATAATAGTAAAATTGGCAAAAGCCAATGACAAAGAAAAAATATTAAGGGAAGCAAGATAGAAGAAAATAACGTACATAGGAACCCCTATCATGCTTTCAGCATATTTCTTGGCAGAAACTTTACAGGCAAGGAAAGAATGGAATGATATATTAAAAACACTGAAAGACAAAAACTTTCAGCCAAGAATACTGTATCCAGTGAAATGATCCTTATGATACAATGGAGAAATAGAAGTTTTCCCAGATAAACAAAGGCTGAGGGATTTCATGGCCACTAGAGCTCCCATACAAGCAATGATCAAGAATGCCCTCATACCTGAAACACAAAGAAGGAAAATGTCTACAAATCTTTGACCAGAGTGATAAATAGACAGAGAAAATCAGAAAGCTACAGCTCTGTTTCACAACAGGGTAGCAAATACTTATTATAACTTAAAAGAAGAAGGGAAGGAAAGCATCAAAAGTAACTATAAACAATTCAACTTAGTCACAAATGCACAACTCAAAAATGAATAACTTGTGACAACAATAACTCAGAAGGAGAAGAGGAAAGAGATGGAACCTGCTTAGACTAATGGAGATAAGAGGCTATCAGAAGATGGACTATCTCATCTATGAGATCTTCATACAAACCTCACAATAACCAGCAAACAAAAAATCAGACCAGAGCCATAGATCATAAAAAAAGAGAAAACCTCCACAGAAAACCCCCAAAATGAAATGGTAGTCAGAAACACAAAGGAAGAGAAACAATGGAAATATAGATTAGGTGGGATTAAGCCCTCATGTATCAATAATCACTCTAAATGTAAATCGATTGAATTCTCCAATCAACAGACACAGAGTGGTGGCGTGGATTAGAAAACAAGACCCAACAATACGCTGCCTCCAGGAAACACATCTGAGCACAAAAAACAAACAGGCTCAGAATGAATGGATGGGAGACAATACTGCAAGCAAATGGCAAATAAAAGAAAGTAGGTGTTTCCATACTTATATCAGACAAAGCAGACTTCAAGATAAAAAAAGACTATGAGAGACAAAGAGGGGCAGTATATAATGATAAAGGGGACTTTCCACCAAGAGGACATAACACTTATAAAGATGTATGCACCTAACACAGAAGCACAAAAGAATATAAAGCAACTATTAATAGACATAAAGGGAGAAATTAACAGCAACACAATAATAACAGGGGACCTGAACACCCCACTTACATCCATGGATAGATCATGCAGAGAAAGGCAACAATAGTGGAATTGAATGAAACATATGATCAGATGATCTTAATCGATATAGAGAGAGCATACCCTCCCAAAACAGCAGAATACACATTCTTCTTAAGTGCACATGGAACATTCTCAACGATAGACCATATGTTGTGAAACAAGGCAAGCCTGAATAAATTTAAGATTGAAATCATATCAAGCTTCTTTTCTGACCACAATGCTATGACACTAGAAACCAACTACAAGAAAAAAGATGGGGAAGTCACAAATATGTGGAGACTAAAGAACACACGACTGAAGAAACATTGGATCAATGAACAAATGAAAGGAGAAATCAAAAAAATACCTGAAGACAAATGAAAATGAAAAGACAACCAAACAGCTCTTATGGGATGCAGCAAAAGCAGTTCTAAGAAGGAAATTCATAGCAATACAAGCGCACCTCAACAAACAAGAAAAATACCAAATAAGTAACCTTAAACTACACCTAATAGAACCAGAAAATGAAGAACAAATGAAGCCCAAAGTCAGCAGAATGAGGGAAATAATAAAAATTAGAGCAGAAATAAATGAAATAGAGACTAAAAAAAAAATTAGAAAGGATCAATGAAACAAAGAGCTGGTTCTTTGAGAAGACTGAAACGAAATTGACAGACCCTTAGCAAGACTTACTAAGAAAAGAAGAGAGAAGGCTCAAATACATAAAATTAGAAATGAAAGAGGAGAAATTACAACAGATACCACTGAAATCCAAAGGACAGTAAGATAATACACTGAACAACTTACATGCCACCAAATTGGATAAACTAAAAGAAATAGATGAATTCATACAACCTCCCAAAGCTGACTCAACAAGAAATAGAATAAATGAACAGACCAATAACAAGTAAAGACATCGAAATTGTCATCAAAAAACTCCCAAAAAACAAAAGTCTTGGACCAGATGGCTTTTATGGAGAATTCTCCACAATATTCAAACAAGATTTAATACCTATGCTTCTCAAACTATTCGAAACAGTTGAAGAAGATGGAACACTTCTTAATTCATTCTATGAGGCCAACATCACCCTGACAGCAAAAGCAGGCAAGGATAGCACAAAAAAGGAATATTATAGGCCAATATCACTGATGAACACAGATGCAAAAATCTTCAGCTAAATATCAGCAAATCGAACACAGCAATATATTAAAAGGATCATATAAGATGATCAAGTGGAATTTATACCAGGGATGTAGGGTTGGTTCAACATCCGCAAATCAATGTGATACACCACATTAATAAAATGAGGAATAAAAATCACATAATCCTCTCCACAAATGCAGAGAAAGGATTTGACAAGATCCAACATCCATTTATGATAAAAACTCTCAATAAATTGGGTATATAAGGAAAGTACCTCAACACAACAAAGGTCATATATCACAAACCCACAGCCAACATCATACTTAATGGTGAAAAACTTAAAGCCATTCCTCTGAGAACAGGAAGAAGACAAAGGTGCTCACTCTCGCCACTCCCATTCAACATACTACTGGAGGTTTTGGCCAGAGCAATTAGGCTCGAAAAAGAAAAAAAGGAATCCAAATTGGAAAGGAAGAAAGGAATCTCTTGCTGTTTGCAGATGACATGATTGTAAATATAGAAATCACTAAAGAATCCATCAGAAAACTATTAGAAATAATCAACAATTACAGCAAAGTTGCAGCGTACAAAATCAACTTACCCCAATCAGTTGAATTTCTATACTCTAATAATGAACTAACAGAAAGAGAACTCAAGAATACAATCTCATTTACAACTGCAACAAAAAGCAAAATGTTTCTAGGGATAAATTTAACCAAAGAGGTTAAAGACCTATACACTGAAAACTATAAGACATTATAGAAAGAAATCAATGATGATCAGAAGTAATGGGAAGATATTCCATGGACATGGATTGGAAGAATAAAGATAGTTAAAATGTCCATATTACCTAAAGTAATCTACAGATCCAATATGATCCCTATCAGAATCCCAATGACATTCTTCATAGAAATAGAACACACAGAACCTAAAATATATATGGAATAACAAAAGGCCTCCAATAGCCAAAGCAATCCTGAGAAGAAAGAACAAAGCTGGAGGCATCACAATCCTAACTTGAAAATGTATTACATAGCTATAGTAATCAAAATGGCATGGTACTGGCACAAAAGCAGACTCATAGATGAATGGAACAGAACTGAAGGCCCAGAAAGAAATCCACACATCTGTAGTCAGTTAATCTCTCACAAAGGAGCCAAGATCATACAATGGAGAAAGGAAAGTCTCTTCAATAAATGCTGTTGGGAAAACGGGACAGACACATGCAAAAGAATGAAAGTAGATCGTTATCTTCCACCATACACAAAAATTAACTCGAAATGTATAAAAAACTTGAATCTAACACTTGAAACCATAAAACTCCTAGAAGAAAATATACGCAGTACAGTCTTTGTCATTGGTCTTTGCTGCACCCTTCCCAATACCATGTCTACTCAGGCAAGAGAAAGAAAAGAAAAAATATACAAATGGGACTACATGAGACTAAAAGGCTTCTGCAAGGCAAAGGAAATGATGAACAAAACGAAAAGCCAGTGCCGGCCCCGTGGCTTAGTGGTTAAGTGCACACGAACCGCTACTGGCGGCCAGGTTTGGATCCCAGACGCGCACAGACACACCGCTTGTTCGGCCATGCTGAGGCCGCGTCCCATATACAGCAACTAGAAGGATGTGCGACTATGACATACAACTATCAACTGGGACTTTGGGGGAAAAAACAAAGAGGAGGATTGGCAATAGATGTTGGCTCAGAGCCGGTCTTCCTCAGAAAAAAAGAGGAGGATTAGCTCGGATGTTAGTTCAGGGCTGATCTTCCTCACAAGTAAAAAAAAAAAAAACACGAAAAGACAACCCACCAACTGGGAGAAAATATTTGCAAATCATATATCTGACAAGGGGTTAATCTCCAAAATATATAAACAACACATACAACCCAACAACAAAAAAAACCAGACAATCCAATCTAAAAATGGGCTGAGGATATGAACAGACATTTTTCCAAAGAAGATATATGGAAGGCCATCAGACACATGAAAAGATGTATAACATCGCTAATTATTAGGGATAGTCAAGTCAAACCTACAATGAGAGTTCACCTTACACCTGTCAGAATGGCCATAATTCCCAAGACAAAAAATAACAAATGTTGGAGAGGATAAGGAGAAAAGCGCACCCTCACACACTGCTGGTGGGAGTGCAAACTGGTGCAGCCACCAGGGAAAACAGTATGGAGATTTCTCAAAAAAACAAAAATAGAAATACCATACCTTCCAGCTACTGGGTATTTATCCGAAGAAATTGAAATCAACAATTCAAAGAGATTTATGCACCCCTGCGTTCACTGCAGCATTATTCACAATAGCCAAGACATGGAAGTAACCCAAGTGCCCTGCTACAGATGAATGGATAAAGAAGATGTGGTATGCATTATATACAATGGAACACTACTCAGCCAGAAAAAAAAGACAAGATCGTCCTGTTTGCAACAACCTGGATGGACCTTGAGGGTATGATGTTAAATGAAATAAGCCAGACAAAGGCAAATATGCATGATTTCACTCATATGTAGAAGATAACCATACACAAGAATAAAGAGAACAGATTAGTGGTTTCCAGAGGGGAAGGGGGCTGGGTGTTGAGTGAAAGAGTTAAATGGCCACATATGCATGGTGATGGATAAAAGTTAGACTACTGGTGCTGAGCACGATGCAGTCTATACAGAAAGTCACAAATAATAATGAACACCTGAAATTACACAATGTTAAAACCCTTTATAATTTCAATAAAATAATTAAAAAAGAAAAAATAATTCAGTCTATTTTATGGTTGAATAGTATTCCAAGGTGGGGATATACCACACTTTGCATATCCGTTCACCAGTAGATGGACATTTGTGTTGTTTTCCGTTTTTGTCTACTATAAATAGGTTGTTATCAACACGTGTGTACAAGTCTGTGTATAGACATATGGGTTTATTTCCCTTGGATGGATTCCTAGGAGAGGAATGGCTGGGCAGACGTATGTAATTATTAAAGACACATCCAAGCTATTTTTCTCCAGCACTCGATGAGAGTTTCAGTGACTTGACATCTTCAACAACACTTGCTATAGTCAGTCTTTTTAATTATAGACATTCTCAAGTGTGGTGGAATCTCATGATGACTGTCACTTGCATTTCCCCAATAACGCATGTTGTGAAGGAGAAAGCAAGACACGCACAGACTGGGAGAAAACATCTGCAAAACATATCCCTAGAAAAGGACGTGTATTTATAATATATAAAGAGCTCTTGCAACCCAATAGTAAGAAGACAAGCAGCACGTCATGTCTAACCAGGAGACAGCAGGTCAGGCCTGTATAAGCACCAGGAGTCCCACCAAGAAGATGAGGATGAGGGCCCAGAAAAGGAGGTTTGGGGAGACAAGTGGTGGGGTGAACCACCTCCTGTCATCGCCCGAGGACTCCTGCTGACCCCACTGTGCCTCAACCATCCTTGACAAGGTTTGGTCAACTTTCCTCATCATCCAAAAACCTGTTCACCTGGTTCTCTTCGATGAGGCACAGGATCAAGATACTCGCCTCATACCCTGGGCTGGGGCTTCCTGCAGGCTTACCAGGCTTCACAATCAAGGTGTCATCTCTGTTGGGAGTATATTCTGGAAGTGAATAAAATGGAGAATGCATGTGAGTGTGTTTCACTCTTTTTAATATAACTTTTTAGACACACAGAAAAATAAAGGGAACAGTCTCATAAACATCCATCATCTAGATTTACCAATGTATATTCCATCCAATTAAAACAATATTTCATCAATGTATAAATTATTAACACTTGCCACACTTGATTCATCCCACGTATTCAATGAAATATTAAAGTCAAGTAGACATCATGATGTTTCACCCCATTTTAGTTCCATCTCTAAAAAGTGGGCACACTTTGCTACAAAATCCAAGGCCATTATCACAGAACAAAAGTGTAATTAATTAAACCAAATTCATACATCTGGGCACAGATGAGTTAATTTGAATGGACTTTCTTACGACAGCCATGGGGAGAATAGGTCATCACTGTTGGCAAGCCTATGGGATCTCTCTAAATTTGTAAATTCACACTGAAAAGTGTTCTTCCGTGCCTAGGAACACATCATCCCCTTCTCCTTTATCTATTTGCTTAATATTCATTTTCTAGGATTAACCTACAATGTAATTTCCTGCAGGAAGTCTTTTCTGATTTCCGCCTGCAAGTATGAGTTCGTTCACATCAAATAATTGATAAGTTTCAATTCTCTATTCTTGTTATTGCCAGCTATAACATAAACTCCAGGAGAGTAAGACACACAGCATCCAGTGGGAATGAGTGGAGGGGTGCAGGTCCCCCTACGTGTACCTCTATCCAGACAACCACTTAGAGGTGTGCTGTCTCATATGCAGCAGCAACAAGTCTCTTTTTGAATTAAAATTAACTTTAGTTAAATAAAGTAAAAATTCTAGTACCTCAGTAACATTAAAAATCAGTAACAATATAGACGAGTCACAATATCATCCTTCGAGCACTCAACAGTCACATGTGGCTATGCACTGGACAGCACAGATATAGAACATTCCACCACTGCAGAAAGTTCTAGAGCATTGGTGCTCATCTAGAGTGGGACTTGGCAAACTATAGCCTGTGGATCAGGAAACAGATCCACCCCCAAACCTGCAAGTCTGCTTCACACACAGCTGGAGGCCCTCACTGACCATCTGGCCCAGTGGCTTTCAGTGCAGAGATAAGGAAACTAATGTCCAGAGAGGGGCGGTGACTAGTTTGAGGTCACAGAGATGTCTAGGAGAAGGTGAGGGCCACCTATATTACACTGGTGTCTTTTTCTCTCTCTCAATGGTGGGGAAAGACTGGGGGACTGTGCCACCACCTGCCAGCCTGAGAAAGTTCAATGCTCTCTCAGCCCCAGGTATCCAGAGTCCCCAGAAATGCCTCACTTCCTTTCCCAATGACCAGGGAGCCTGACCATCCCCAAGGACACTCTTCCTGTCCAGGGTCAAGTTCTGCAGCTGGGTACCATTCTGGGTCAGCCACAGGAATCCTCATAGATGGCAACTCTGTCCAGTCTCTGTGCCAAGGTGGCAAGGTACACAGGGAGTCCACTCCAGTGTAGTTACTGTGGGGGACAGACCTGGAAGGGCACAAAGGATGAACAAGGGTGTCTGGAATTCTACCCTGATTTTAGATACCCTGCTTCTGGGTCCTGTCCAAAAGAACTTTCTGCAGTAATGTAAACATTTGTCTGCACTCCCAAATACACTCATTATTAGCCCCATGTTGGTATCGAGCACTTAAAATGTGGCTAGTGTGTGTGAGTGAGGAACTGAATTTCTCATGTAATTTAATTTCAAGTACGTAATATATAAGTAAATAACCACAGGGAGAACATTTTTGAAACTTTGGAGTAAGGACTTTTGAAAATGCATAAAAACAATGAGAACACTGGTAAAAATGGTCAAAATCAACTTTTCAGAAGCCTAGAAATTAATCAAAGGCTTGTAAGATTTTGAGGAGGGTTTAGTGAAGACACACGGTGGAATCTTGATAAAGGTAGCAAATTTTGCGGCACTATAACTTTCGCTATTCCCATCCTGCTCTCACAATATCCTCCATAACTTTGAAAACCATCAGTCTTAGAACCATGGTAGCTGAGACAACCATCAGCCAAGCAGCCATAATGGGTTTAGAGTTCTAAAAAGAACCATCCCCATCGAACTGTCACTAGCTGACCTGCCTGGCAGCTCCCTGAAAAAGCCCCATGTTAAGGGCTTGTCCTTACTTGACTCAGAGCTTGCCCAGGGTGGAATGTAGGTCCCCAGGTACTTGGTAAATACAATCAGCGCTAATTGTTTTCTATTGTAGTGGCCTGAGGGAGTGATTCCAGCTGAGGCAGGTAAGAGGCGAGCCAAAACCTTGGAGGAAAAATTGGAGGAATGAGATGTCCACGGGGGGCTTTGAAAGCTGCAGTGTATTTGCGGACATCTAGAAGACCACAAAGGCTCAGGGATGTGGCAGGCCCAGGACAGACTTCAGAACATCTTAATCTCTCACCTCTAGTTGAAGGGTTGTCTTAATATCTGAAAACTTGATTATATAATACACCATATTAATAGACTAAGGACCAATACCACGTATTTTCAACCATATATATAGAAAAGAATTTCACAAAATACAATGCCCTTCATGCCTAAAAAAGAAAACACTCAACAAATTAGGAATAGAAAAAAACTTTCTCAACTTATAAATAGCATCGATGAAAAACCCAAGGCTAACACCATGTTCAATGTGAAAGACTGAAAATTTCCCCCTAAGACAGGGACAAGACAAAGATGTCTTCCTTCATCTCATATGTTAATAACAGGTACTACAGGTTCTAATGAAGGCAATTAGGCAAGAAAAAGGAATAAAAGAAACCCAGATTGGAACGGAAGAGGTAAAACTATTAGTTTTGCAGAGGAGAAGACATTGTATATACAAAAACCTAAAAAATACAACCACCCCCACACACAATATGTGAATCGTATCCCAACGGTGTATAAAAAATTTAAATTGCCCCATGTGGTTAGTGGCTTCACTATTGGAGAGCACAGTTAGACTGCTGATATTTGTTGAAAGTCTCCAGAAGAGGAGGAGGAGGAGGATGCTGGAGGTTGGTGGCCTCAAATGTTAATGCTTTTCTCAACCACCGAAAACCTATGGATGGAGATGGTAGGATTAGCTGACAGGGATGTGGGGCAGAATGGGCACCATGTAAGTGACTTCCAGATCAAGGATGTGTCACGGGAGCTCAGAGCCATCAGCCATCAGCTCAACCAATGCTTCCAATCTCCTCAACCTACATCAAGTCGGTGACCAGGCAGGAGTGGAATATGTCTCACAGCTGGCTGCCTCTGTAGAGCTTGGTGACCTAGAACAAATGGGAGGGAGAGTGGCTGAGACGGATGTCTCCTGTGGACGCAGGGGGCCACTGGAGCCAGTGAAAGATCACAGACCTTGGGGCAAGGGAGACCTGACTTCAAATCCTGGCTCTGCCCCTAACACATTGTGTGACCTTAGGCAAAATACTCCCCTTTCTGAGCTTCAGTTTACCTACGTGAGAAATGGGGAAGGCAGCTAGGACATCACCTCTGGAAAGTGAGAGAACCCAGACAAGCAGGGAAAGTGAAGAATTGAAACAATAATGTAACAGATGTAAGTTAGGCAGAGGAATGAGGGTGCTCTCAGGGCAAGGAGAGACGGGAGAGGGGAGACCCCACCTGGTCCTGGGTGTCTCTCTGCAGGGCGGTGTACTCCGAGGATGTGAGCTCCGGGTTGCTGAGGTTCCAGCTGATGCTGCGGAAATGTAACTGGTGCTCTCTCTGCATGCATAAACTCCAGGGTGCAGAGCCTGGAGCCACTGAGAGGAATAGCAGACAGGTGGAGACTCTCAGCTCCCAGCACAGAGGCATGGTGGCCGACGGGGTCAGGGTGGTGGGTGCAGACAACGTCCACACTGGTGGCTGCCCCATCCTTCTCAGTCCTGGGGAGAGAGGGACGTGGCGAATCAAGAGAGAGGTCCTGAATCCTCTGGGGTTTGGGCCATAACAGGAAGGAGGAAATGGGAGGTGAGTGAGGAAACTGAGAGAGGGGTGGTCACAAAAGTGGTCATTAGGGGCAAGTGCTCAAGGGAGGGCCTTACCTGAGGGAGAGCAGTCTGACACTCAAGGAGAAGGAGCCCAGGCTTCTCTTCTTGAACAAGGATCCAGCTGGGGAGGAAGGAGGAGGAGGATGAGCAGGAGGGACAGGGGTTGGAGGAGGGGCTGGGTGGGATTTAACCCACCAGGAGCTGCTGGGACCAGGGTCTCACCAGGCTCTGCAGGACACTCTCAGTGGAGTTGAATGTGGCTGAGCTGTTGCTCCTGTCTGATGAATACCAGAAGGTGGAGATGGTGACATTGACTGTGAGGGTCTTCAGGTTGTGCCCCAAAGCTGCAAGACGAGAGGAAGAGCGATGGCCATCACTGAGAGCTGACCTGAGACCACACCAGAGTCCTGCATTCATTATCATCTGTCGTCTTCTCTCACAGTGGCACCACCACCCACCCGTGTGGTCACCCAAGTCAGAACCAGCATATCTGCTCAGCTCCTCCTCACTCCCTGTAACACCCATTCACCTTGCACACTCGTCCTCAGATACACTCCATCCCTGTCCCAACTCAAATCTTAACTTCCTTCACCCAGACCAACACCCCAGCAGGCACAGTGGATGCTCTGTCTAAAGGATGTTCTACATGGACTACTACAAGAATCTTTCTGAAATGAATACCTCACTAGGGCCACCACTGCTCTAGTACCACCCATGGCTCCCTATGGCCTTCAGTGTTTAGTTCAACATTCTTGACCTGGCACTCAAGGCTCTACTCAATCTGGCTCCTGCTGATATTTCAGTCTCATTTTATCCATCTACTGCGACTTAAACTTCATGCTTCACGCAACCCAAATTCGTTTCAGTTCTCCCCATATGGCATGTTGTTTCTGGCTGGAGTCTTTGCTCATGGATTCCCCTCTGCCAGGAAAACTCTTCATCCTCTATTTGCCAGGGTCCATCCTACTCATTCTTAAAGACTCCATTCAGGTGAACCTTTCACTAGCAAGCTCTTCCCTTCCAAATTATGCCAGGTGCCACTCCCTGAATCCTCCCACATTGTGTTATAATGGTGTGTTAATTCACAAGACTAGGGGCTCTCTGAGGCCTGACCTTAGGACTGAATCATTGGTATAATATTTGTGATCAGCATGATTGTCCTAAAAGCAGAATTTCACACCCTGTCTTCCCAGCTCCTGGATCACAACTGGCTGGTAGGGGCTGGAGAGCTTCTCTTTCGAAGGAAAAGGCACCCCCAGATACCTGTGGTGGCTTCTGGTGGCACAGGTGTTGATCAAGTATGCAGGGATGTGGTGACCGGCTAGGGAGCTGTGGAGAGGGCTGTCATCAGGGAGGGACAGAGTGGGAGGAGCTTCCAGGTTCACCCATGCTCCAGCAGTGGCTGTCCCAGGACCACCATTCACAGGTGAAGCATAAATGAGAGTGAGGGGATGGGTCCCTGTGTGAGTAGAGGGATGAGCAAGCCTGTGGATGAGAGAGTGAGATGGGTGAATAAGAGAGACTGAACACAGAGGAAAGAGAGATGGACGGACAGAAAACTGGACAGACGGATAGGATACCTGGAAAAGGAGGACCAAGGGCGGGGCTTCAGGAGAATAAAAGTGAAAACCATGTGGGGTCAGAATGTGGTGGAGAACATGTCTGTGTCTAAGGCTTTCTCACCCTGGGCTGGGACTCTCCACCAGAACCCAAGAGAGAGAGAAGGGATGAGTTAGGACACTTCCAGGTCCTTCCCTCACCAAGCACAGCGGGTGAAGGAGAACAAGTGCTCCCCAACCCCAAATGCGATGAGACCCAGGACATCAGGGCCAGGAATACTCACTGGTGGTAGTCGGGGCTGCGGCTCCATAGGTATAACCTGGGGAGAGAAGGCGAGAGGAGCTGAGCAAGGGTTGGGGTGAACATAAAGGATTAAGGGTGAGGGAGGATGTAGGGACGTTTGAGGGAAAAGCAGAGGGAAAAGCAGAAAGGAAGAGGGGAAGGGTGTTCAGGGAGGTGTCAACGAGGTGGAAGCTGGCTGAACCCAGCGGTCACACCGTGATGAGAAGACTGAACCCTGACCAGAAGGAGAGAGAGATGGATCAAAACTCACTTTAGAGCAACGGAGGCAACACAGAACTTTGACTGGCAGAGAGAGCATGGCTGTAGCCCAGCCCCTCATCACTGATGTAGAAGCTGTCCCGGTCCAGGGTGAGAAAAACAAGGTGGGTGACGCCCAGGTTCTCATGGCTCAGCTCCCAGTAGAGTCGCTCTCTGTCCAGCCCGGGACCTGCGGGGCTCAGAGTGGAAGGTGCAGACGGTGTCCACCCCGCTGGCTGCCCCACCCTTCTCAAGCCTGGTGGAGGAAGAACATGGGGCTGTGCAATACTGAGCAGGTGTCCTTCTGGGTGTGGAAAGTGGGAGAGTGGAAGGGAGGAAGCTGAGGGAGAGGCTGAATGGGCTGCTCTGATGTGTGGAGGGGCTCTCCTCGATGTCTCCCGTCTGAGACAACCCCCTCACAAGTAAGACCTGACTTCCTTTAGGATGCGGAAGGGGGCCTGTGAGTGGCCAAGTGGGGTGAACACACAGACCTGGGTGAGGGGACGCCTGCAGGTCTACACGGACAGCAGCGAGGAGAAAAGTCAGTGCCCTGCGCCATCTGACACATGCAGGCAAGAAAGTACCGTTACATTCTCTCGGTTCTACACTCCAAGGTCTTTTCTTTCTATTTCTTTCCTACTCCACAGCCATCACCGAGACCTAGGGAACAATCATCTCACTCGTAATCTTCTTCCCAACACCTCCTGCCTCATAAGTATTCAATCTTAACCCTCAGGTACATTTTAACCAAAGTGCTTAGACCAAACGCCAATCACATCAGCCATCTGTTCGCATCTCTCCAGAGTGTTCCCACTGGTCTTAGAACAGAGTCCCAAGTCACGCCTGACCTGATCCAGTCTGTCCCCCTCGCTGTTCTGGCTCACACCTCTCCCCCTGTGTTGACTCCGCTCATCCATCCCTCTTCTCAGTTCATGGACACAACAGGCTCTCTGCTTCAGGGATGTCCTCATGCGGGTCCCTCTGCCTGAAACGCTCTCTTGAACATACTCCCACACCCTCACTCCAGTCTACCCTTCAGACCAGCTAAATCCAGTCCCAACTCTAGCTCTCAAGCTAAATATCAGTCCTTCTCAAGAGGGCTTCCCTGCCCCCTCAGGTTGAGTCCCCTTGAGCCAAACTCCCACATCACTCTCATCATTAACTGTCTAAAATCCAAATTCCCAAATACAATATAAATTCCATGGAGGTGGGACAAGGTCTCTCTGGTTCTCCAGGAACCCATCCATGTGGTCCAGGGCCTGGTTTATTAGATGAGGAAACATCCTGGTTTTTCTAGGACTGCCCTGGTTTGAACACTAAACATCCTGTATCCTGGAAAACCCATTCGTTCTGAATAAACGAGGATGGTGGGTCACCATAAATTATACACTCAAAGACTATCTATTGCATGACAAGCACATATTCCCCTCAAGAACGTTACAGGAAAGCTAGAATGAAAAAGGCACACACACACACACACACACACAAACACAATTAGTAGAGGCCAACAACTAAATACAAAATCATTTAACAAGATTCTCTGCAACATGAATCACCAGACTGTTCTTCCAGAAAAGATTCAAGAAACAAAGTTAATTCCCTTTAGAAGGCAAGGTGGTGAGGACAGTCTTTTTGGAGACTAGTGCCCTTCCCTTCAATCTACAGTGTTGCTTAGTATTCCTCCAAATGATTTGAAATGTCATAAAGAAAAAAATGCTCAAAATAAATCTGGCTACTGGTAAATTCAATTTTAAATTTGTTATTAATACAAAGTTCCAATCATCTTTTTCCCTGAATGCTCCTTTATTTCAAATTTTTGTGGAGGATTTATAGGACTTTAGAAGTCAAATTGAATGGGTCGTAGGAATGTTGCTGAGTATCCCTGCTAATATTTCCTGGGATGTCTTCTAATACTACATACACACGCAAAACATTTCTGTATTTATATTATATATAAATTCTGACTTTTGAGTATTATGCAAGTAAATCTATATTTTCTACTATAATACACATTTGCAGTAATTTACATTTGTTTCATGTGTTCTTATTTGCATGTAACTGTACTTACTGAAATATTTACCACACAGAACCACCACAGCTTACCATCTTTCCATCCAACAAACATCAATAATTTTTCTCAAGATACCCTCACTCTCAGTGACACCATGTGGTGACAACCCGAGCACAGGAAAGCCCACTGGCAGGTCTTCGGCACAGCGGAGGCTGCCGGAACCTCTTGGTACCAAGTCCACAGGGTACGCACCTGGTCACACAGAAATCCATGGATCAACGAGGACGGGTGGACCCTGAGCCTGTTTTCACCTCAAACTTGAGCTCCACGGATGCTTTTTGTGTCCGAGGGGGGAAAATAAGGCGCATACAAGCTTTTGAGGCCTTTTATAGGGTGTTGGATGGAAAGGCCACCCCATTCACTTTTCTTTTTTTTGTGTTTACTGATTTAATTGTAAGTGTTGGCTGTGACTGGATTTTCCTGATTCCTATCCAGCCACCTGCTGCCCAAGATGGGAGAAAGCAGCTTCGTGCTGTGTGCACTTGAGTCGCTCAACTCACTTGGCTGGACAGAGACTTTTTGGTGACTCTGGACCCTTTAAACAAGCTTGTCATTTAGGGACTTTGTGACTCGCTGACCTGTCAACATTTTCCACACGTCATTCAGGGCTCGGGAGATTTTCAGGCCTGGAGAAGATTTCCCAACCTTGGCACAACTGACATTTGGGGCCGGATAATTCTCTGTCGGGCCGCCCTGGGCCCTGGAGGACAGTGAGCAGCATTCCTGCCTCCCCCTCTAAACGCCAGGAGCGCCCCCATTAGTAACAACCCAAACACCGCCTCCAAAAGCAGCTAAAGCCCCCTGGGGACAAAATCAAAAGGAGGACGGTGACGAGGAGTCTGAGGAGAGGATGGCGGCATCCGAAGCCAGGAGGAACAGCAGCCTCGGGGGCCCTGAGCAAACAGCCCAGGTGAAACGGGGGCTGTGTGGGGATGGAGGGACGCCGGGCCCTGACGGGGCTGCCCAAGGACCAGGCCCCTCCCTGGACCCCTACCCAGCCGGGACTGCCCGCCACTCACTGCGCCCCGCCCCTGAGGGCGAAAGTCCACGGGAATCCGGTTGGAGCCCACAAGACGGGACACACCGCGCAAACACGCCCCATCCATCCAAGGCCCCGCCAGCACTTCCGCTTCCTGTCTCGGGCGGGCATTCGAGGAGGACGAAAGTTTGGGGGCTGCAGTTGAGGCAGCGGGCTGGTCGGGCCTGGCACCCCGGCCTCGGGGGAGGTGTCTAGCTTCTAGAGTGAGTGTCAAGCTGGAAAGCGGGCTGGGTGAGCACCAGGGACAGGGACAAAATCTAGGGGCGTGGCTGTGTGCGGGAACCAGTTCTAACCGTGGGCTGTGGGCGGGGACAAGGGTGTGAGTGACACCAGGCCCAGGGGGCGGTTCTGTGGATGAAACAAGGGTATGGGAGGGGCAATGATCCAGGACCAGGCTGTGGGCGTGGGCCAGGCTGTGGGTGGAGCCAGGCCCGAAAGTTGTGGGAGGAGACCAGTTCCAGGGGCGGGAAGAGGCCGGGGTTGGGCTGGAATAAGTCAGGCAGACTTCACAGGGGGAGGAAATCAGCTCCACGTGCCGGGCTGGAGGCGGGGCTTTCCGTGGACACCTAGACTGCACAGGTAGCTGGATGTTGAACAGCTGTTCTTCAATCCTTTCTCCACGTTTATACAGCCTAATAGAATGATGTGCCTATATTTAGAATTCTAAATTTTTGTGCTTGTTTGTTGTTCTTAATTTCGTTTAAAAATTGGATCATATATTCACATTTCTCTACAACTTGCAGTCCCAAGCCAGTAGATAAGGATATAACGCTATTTTAATTTTAAAAATCTGGGAGGAGGGAGGCCAATACGTCGAAGATGCACGTATAGGAAAACTTCAAAGAGTGGTGCAAAGTCAGTAAAATATTCTCCCTCTACCACTGTCCCCCAGTCCTTTTTCACAGAGATAAACATCCTTTTCTCCTCTATCCTTCCAGACATACTGTGTATATGTGGGCCTGTATATATGTTCAAGACCAAGAGGGATGTCCCCAAGCAAAACCTGAAGCCCATGAATTGTCTCATGCATCAGAAGTTACTGAGAACAGATTTAAGTTTCTGGTGGAAGGAGATGAACCAGTGATGAATCCATAGGAAGACAACAAAGAAACAAGAGAATTTTACCATTTAAACGGTCAAAGGAAAAAGTGAGAAAGAAAATGTATTCATACAATCTGACGTAGCACATCTCTGGATAAGATTCATATGCTATAAAATGGTAAACACTTATGTCATAAAACAGTAGACATTGAATTTTGATTTATCCTAATTCATTAAATAGTTATATTGGGAAAGGGGAATTATGGTTTTTTTTTTTTTTTTTTTTTGTGAGGAGATTAGCCCTGAGCTAACATCCGCCAATCCTCCTCTTTTTGCTGAGGAAGACGGCCCTGGGCTAACATCTGTGCCTATCTTCCTCCACTTTATATGGGACGCCGCCACAGCATGACTCACCAAGCAGCGCGTCTGTGCGCGCCCGGGATCCGAACCAGCGAACCCCGGGCCTCCGCAGCGGAGCGCGCGCACTTAACCGCTTGCGCCACCGGGCCGGCCCCGGAATTATGTTTTTAACATATGTAAGAACACTTCATGCTGGATTTTTCAGAGAAGGAAGAAACTATAAATACTCAAAAGCTGAAAAATGAAAAAGCTGTATGAGTAGCTAATTTAGAAATACAGATTTTCAACCAGAAAATTAAAGAAGTTGTTTTTGGAACCAGAGTCAAGAGCGGGGAAGGTAGCTTTTCGTTATAAGGCTTAAAGTATTATTTGAGAGATGTGCGTATAGACACACATACACACACACACACAGGAGCCTGAATTTGTATTCCATAGGGATCATCTAACTCTACAAAGTGTTTGTAAAAAGGATTCACTTTACAACAGTAGAACGTATTTTGAAAACTACAGACTTCAAGCATAAAAAAAGCTGTCGTCATCCCTGTGGAAAAATGAATAGGACATCACTTTCCCACCGACAGGGTGATAAGCATTTTACATACATTACTCTTGAGTATTTTCACAGCAACCCATAAGGAAGATGGTATTATCTATCTCCATTTTGCAGATGAGGAAATTGGTGACAGCATATTGCTAAAATTTTCATATAAGTTCTCAATAGATCTTGTTTTATGTTAAAATTGTCTACTGAATTTTCTTTTCATTAATAAAATGATATTTGCCATTATTACAAATAAGCAAAGGATGTGTAGAAACAATTTAGCAAAACGACAGTTTTCTTTTAATATAATTAAATATAGCAATCACTTTATTATTTTTCTGCTCTCTGCCTCACATCAAGGAAGATACTTCCTATCCTAAAGGCTTACTAGAAATCTCTACTAAAAATCAAGTATCAGGGAATACCCATATTACTAAAGTTCCTGAATACATGTGAAAAAGGCATTATACCAAATTTTTGTACAAAAATCTTAGATCATTCACGAACTGATAACAACACAAATCATGATTAGGCAAGGTGTTTCTGTAGAATGACAAATATTTAAACTTTAAACATTTGGAAAGGTAGTTCATTACAGTAACTAATGTGTATAAGAAGAATTTTTTCAAACTCACTAAGTGCCAGGAAATCGTTTGACAAAATGCACTGCAATATTATTCACAATAGCCAAGAAATGGAAACTACCTAATTGTGAATCCGTGGGTGAAAGGATGAAGAAAATCTGGGGTATCCATACAATGGAATATTATTCAGCCTTAAAAATGGAGGAAATTCTGTATTCAGAATTGCTTGACCAGATCATTTCAGTAGCCATGTGTTTTCTTGCTTAGTCCCCTCTGATCCATTCGCCAACCAGGAACCAGGGTGATCCTTTTACAGTGTAAGCACCATGACGTCTAATGTATCCCTAAAAGAGCTTTTGGAAGTAGACTGCCTGGGTACCAGCTGTGTGACCTTGGTCAATTATATAACCTCTAATATTCCTCATCCATACAATAGGGGTTAATAGTATTGTCTTCATAGCATCGTTGTGAGGATTAAATGAGGGAATACATGTCAGATGCTTAGAGTGCCTGGCACATGGTAAGGCAACATAAAAAATTTAGCTGTAATTATAACCAAATTAAATATTGTGATGGCCTATTAATTAAGTTGAACCATATGAAATTTCTAATATTCAACCATTTTGACCCATTTTATTGTTGAATAAATGATAAAACTCAGTCTAGGTAGGTTGCATAGAGTCAAAAAGGATTGTATAAATGAAAATATTATTAGAAAAAGTAAGCTGAAATAGATTGCTTTGCAATTTACAAAGCAGTTTCTCATACTTTGTTTCATTTAATCTCTATAGAATACTTTTCAGTGTATTATTAACACTGTCTCTGAAGGAGTAACTGACTTGCCCCAAATCACACCACATTAAATAACACAATTAGAGTGGAAAGATCATTTCGTGTATAAATCCTATATGATATTTTGTTTCACCTTCATAATATCATCCGTCCTCTCAAGAAAGTGATGAAATAATGTTGATTCATAGGAACTTAGTCTTAAAGAGACATACTCTCAGATGATAAACACTATGTCTTTGAAACAGGGGTGTTGCGAGAAGAAACTTGGGACCCATGCTTTCTGTATTTTCAAGTCCATGCTTAGAGTTCTGGGAAACAGTCAAAGAAGGGAAAGGGTGAAAAATAGTCCAGAATGAAAAAAGGTTGACGTATATGTAACTTTATTGATCACCTCAAGATTCTCTTTTTGTTTATGGTCTGAGTCACACTACTAGAATACAAATGCTCTTAAGGTAGATCACTGCTATCTTGAAGCAAGGGTAGGCACTGAGTAAATATTTATTAAATGAATGAAAGTGGCCTTGAATACACCTGCTCTTTACTCACCAGAGAACAGCCCCATACCAGGCAAATGGCATCACTAACAAAATTTTAAAAATCATATCCTTATTAGCTCGTAATCATGGATTCAAGGCTCCGATTTGTTTCCTACATGTAAGTCCAGAAGAATTCTGGTGTATTAAGGAATGTTTCCACAGCCTCACTGTAAAATAAAGCAAGAGTTTTTGGCCCATTGATTGCTGGTTCCAGCAGGGCCCATCTCTATACTTACCTCTAAACAATTAACTATAGATTTGTTATCCCAATGAACAGTGATTTGGTATGGAACCTGTTTTATCGGTGTCATGCAAAAGTAGACATTTGGTATGTCTTTAAGTCGTGATATGGATAATAATGTTGATGCAGAGAAAGACAACTAAAAATTCTCTCTGGTCTTTGTCAAGGGCATGTGGGTGAAGGGTATCTAGGAGTCACTGGATTTCAGAACTCAAAAAGACTCGTCCAACTCTTCATGTTACATGTGAAGAAAATGAGGTCAAAAGAAGTTGAGAGATTTGACCAAGACTAATTCTTGGGACTGGAGACAGATCCTCTGATTCTCAGCTGGCCTCATTGTAATAACATCTCCAGCTCCAAACAGCCAAGATAAGCAAGTCTGTTGATTTCCAGCTAGCAATGATTCTCCTTCACGTTTTCACTTTCTGTCTCTTCGAAGCCTGCTCTGCCCTGACAAGGAAATTATCTGATGTTTACACTACACTTAAGAAGAGGAAAATTCTCCTGGCAAACACTGGTATGATTCAGTGTGGCACTGGAGAGCACAGTCATGAAAAAAATGAGAATCAAAAGTATAAGAGGTAAATAATACTAGAGAAGAAGATAAAATCTATTACTTTAGTGGAACATAACTTAAAAGTTTAGAACTGATAAATAAGTGGAATAATGTGAAAGGAAGCTAGATTCCTATATGAAACATCAAAAATACTGTTACATGAGCAAGAATTCATTTAAACATGTAAATAATCATTCCATTCACAAGAGCAATGAATTCTTTAAGATAAGTAGTTAAAATAATTGGAACTGCACATTAGTTATATGAAGAAGATTATAAAGAGATACAAAGCATGTAAAAGCTCTGATTAAATGGAGAGATATGCTATACTGTGACTGAAAGTGTTTTAAAGATCTCAGTTTTTCCAAACATTATTCAGATTCCATATGCTTCAAATCAACTTTTAAAATGATGCTGTATTTGTTTTATAGACTAAATGATATCCATTTGTAAAATAAAACAGTGGACCATCAACTAACATTATTCACAAGTAAATCATTCCAAATGGATTATAGGGCTACAATTAAAAGTAAAAATCCCCCATGTATAACAGTGGTGGATGACAATATAGAAGAATATCCATAATCTTAAAATTAGTGAAGATATTCTTAATATATATGCTTAAAGATGTCTGGTTGAATAGAGGAAGGAGAAAAAGTAAAATGGAAGGTGATATGGTCTCTGATTTTCTTTCAGAGACTTAATCTAGAGAAGGATATTCCAGTCTACGACATTGGTTAAAGAAATAGAAATCTGTGATAATTACACAAATAATGAGAGGACATATATAAATGGTAGCATAAGGTATCAGTTAGCTTCTGCTGTATAAAAAACCATCTGAAAATTTGGTGTCTTCAAATAAGAATAGTTTATTTTTTCTCAAGATTCTGTGAGTTAACTGGGCAGTTATTTTTATCTTGACCAATTGGTGGCTTAGCTGAGATTGGATAGTCTAGTATGGCCTTACTCACATGTCTGATTGTTGACTTGAAGTCACTTGGAGTGATGGAGATGTGCAGTCTATCTAGACTCATTCACATATTGATGGCCTCAAGCTTCCCAAGGACAGCCAGAGAAGGACAAGTACCAACAATGAGCAAGTGTATTTCAAGCCTTTGCTCATGTCATTTGCTAATGTCCCATTGGCCAAAGCAAGTTACAAGGCCAAGTCTACCCAGAGTCAACGTGGGATGCTATGACCAAACAGATAGAGGGAGAGGACTAATGTGTGGCCATTTTCGCAATCTCTCACACATAATTTTAGAGGAGTATTAGTATGAATGTTTTTGTATTTGTTCATTTGAATGTCCGAGGAAGATTGTACAAAGCCAAAAGAAACGTAAAGCAAATAGTTAACTGGAGATGTAAGGTAAGTTTAGTTGATACTTAAAGTGGGTCTGGAAAAATGTGGTAGTTTTGTTGTCAAGTGTATGCGAGTTCTTGTGACCTATGAAAAAAATTTACATTTCGATTATTTTCTCCCTGAATGTGTTTTATTCCTTAACACTTTTGATGTGTTTCTCTCTGGCCTTAGGAAAATAACGTAGCACTTGGGAGCAAAGATGCAGCCTAATAGCCCCACACTTGAGGCCAAGATGGAGAAGACCACCACGGCCACCATGCCCTTGGCGTTGGTGCTGTGGTAGACGGGGAGGAAGGTGACCCAGACACTGCAGACCACCAGCATGCTGAACGTCATGAACTTGGCTTCATTAAAGGTGTCAGGCTGGTTCCAGGCCAGGAAAGCCACAGTGAAGCTGCCCAGGACCAAGAAGCCCAGGTGTCCCAGGACACAGTAGAAGGCAGTGACCGAGCCCTTGTTGCACACAATGAAGATGTGGCCGTGTTCAGAGTGTGCATCTGTGTCAATGAAGGGAGAAGAGGTTCCCAGCCAGATTCCACAGAGACTCAGCTGGATAAAGGAGCAGATGGGAATGATGAAGTTAGGTGCCCCTGACACCAACCACTGCCTCATCCTTCTCCCTGGTGCAGTGACCTTGAAGGCCACAACCACAATCATATTTTTGGCCAAGACACTGGAAACAGCCACAGTAAATACAACTCCAAATGTGATTTGTTGAAGAAGGCAGGTGGCTGGTTGGGACGACTAATGAAGAGTAAGGAGCATAGGAATCAGAGGGTGAGGGAGATGAGCAGGATGTAGCTGAGAGTCTGATCATTGGCCTTGACTATGGGAGTGTCTTGGTGCTTCACAAAGACCCCCAGGACCACAGCTGTGAGGACAGAGAAGCACAGAGCTGTGCAGGCCAGGGCCATCCGCAAGGGGTCCTCATAAGCCAGAAAGATCACAATATTTTGGAGGCAACGATCTTGCCCTCTTTTGGCCTACTGATGATCTGGACACTTCACACAATGATCCACGTCTGGGGAGAGATGCAAAGTGTCCTCAGCCCAGGTTCAGTCACTCTCTCTTATTTGCATGCCCACAAAGAAGGCATTGGGTAAGTTTAAAAACTGTCTTCCTTTGTTGCTCCATGCACCAAATAAGAGAATACTCTGCAGAGAACCATTCCCAGTTAATAGTGCCCATCTTCTTTATGGTAAAGTAAACAAAGCTATTATGCTTCTCAGTATTTTTCTTGCATAATCATGAAAGCACTTTTTTCTCAGCAGAAAACCAAAAGTGCTCCCTGTCTCTCTGAGCTATACCCCTGTAAGCTATGGCCTAGATTTACTCATTCAATGAGCAAGCAGTTATTGGAAAACCTCCATGAGGCAGATAATATGCTACGTTCTAGGGAAACAGAAATTACAAAGTCATAGACCTCACTCCTAGGGAGTTTCAAAATGAGACCCTTTCTACCATCTAAAATGATCTCCAGTACATTTCCTCTTGATTTCACTTCCACCACTTCTGTTAAGATTTTCGTCACTTCTCTCCTATGTTATCATAAGATCTTTTTTCTCTGGTTCCCTGCCCTTGTCCTGCATCACAAGTGATACTTCTACATGTAAGTGGGATCATGTTTAGCCTCCATTAAAAATCCGACAAACTCTTAGGAAGACCAAAAAAGACTGTCTAACCTTGGTCTTTCCTACTTCCACTACCTCTGCTCTGATTTTTAAGATTCCCAAATCTTCCTGTGGTTCTGAAAGTGTTCCGTGCCCACTCATCCCTGCAGGTATAAATACATGTTTTTACTTCTACAGGGGCATTGCTCCTTCCTCTTTAAGTCACCTTAAATTTTCTAACTTTTCATGTTTAGAACTACAATCTGCCTGATGATTTCTGTGGATGGTGTGAGTTCGGGTTGGCGAGTCATTGTCTTCTCCATGAAGACAGCCAATTTACCCAACATGCTTTATTGAAAAGTCTTTCATTTACCCACTCCTCCTCAGTGTTTCCTTGTAAATCAGACGTCTATACATGAGTCCCTATATGAGCAGCTTGTATCTGAACTTACCATTTCGTTCCGTTGATTTTCTTGTTTATCCTCTTGATGAACCTCCTCTATTGTGATGCTATAATACTTGATGTCAGGTAGAGTAAGTACTCCCACTCTATTCTTTTCTTCAAGATTTTCTTAGTTAAGTTTTTCCTTTATCATTTCCATAAGAATTGTGTCAATTGTAATTTCCACAGAACGGGTCAGCATTTTAGCTGCAATTTTGTGGAAGCTGTAGATTAATTTGGACAATTTTGGTAGTTGTTGACTTTTGAGTCTGTTCAGTCACGAACTTGGTTTATCCCTCCACTTCTTTCAGTCTTCCTCTATTTTTCTAAATGCTGTTCTACAAATTTTTGGACAGAAATCTTTTGAAAGTCTCATTAAAGTTATTTCTAGGTACTTCATACTTTAAGATGTTGTAAATGTCATTTTTTAAAATTTAAATTTTGGATGCGTTATGACGGGTAGATGGAAGCAAAATTTTCTATATTAACCTTGTATTCAGCCACCACTAAGCTCAATTAATACATTAATTTACATGGATTTTACATTTATACCATAATATCATCTGAAGATAACATCAATTTTACGTCTTCCTTTGAAGTAAATTATTCCTTTTATTTATTTTCCTGCCTATATTGTATCAGGCAGGACCTCCAGTGTAACGTCTAATAGAGGAAGTGATGTTGAACATTCTTCTCTTATCCTTCCTTTCAACACTGCACCTTAAATGTCCATTCTGTGACTACTGTGTATGGGAGTAAGAGAGTTTCCATCTGTTTCTGATTTTGTAAGGGTTGTTCTGTTGTTGTTGTTTGTTTTAACATATGAATAGGTGTTTAATTTTACTAGTTTTTCTTACAGTTATTGCGATTATTATTTGTCTTTTTTCAGAGATTAGTGTACTGAATTACATTGCATGAACCTAATTTGGTCATGATATGTCCTTCTTGTAGAATATAGCTAGATTTGGAACATTGATTTGATTTGATTTTTTTTTTAGGATAAATGAATTTAATCCAAGAAAGAGAGTGGCCTGTAATTTCCTTTCCTGCAATGAATTTGTTAGATTTTGGTACCAATGTTAAGCTAGTCTCTCATAGTGAGTCAAAAGTTTTCAGTTTTTCCTATTCTCTGGAAGAGTTTGAGTAGATGTATATTATTTTTTTCTTGAATATTTGGGCAGATTCATCAGGTTTGTATCAAATAAATAGCTTACAATAAAATTTTGTAGAAATGTTTTAAAGTATGGTCTCAATTTCTCTAATAGGTATGGCAATATTCAGATTTTTCATTTTTTCGTGAGACGGTTTGGTAACTTTTATTTGCCTGGAAATTTGTGAGTTTCCTCTAAATTTTCATTGTATCAACATTATGTTATTTATGTTTTCTTCATGTTAAAAATTTTCCATATTATCTGCACAGATTACTCCTTTTCAGCCTTGGTATGTTTTTGTTGCAAATTTTCACTTTTGTTGAACACTAGTACTAGGATTTTATTGAGTATATTTGTCATTTATTAGAATCTAATTTATTTTTATTTATCCTTTTGATGTTTGTCTTTTATTTTGTTAACACTTCCTCTAATATTTATCATTTTGTGTTTTCTATTTTCCTTACGTTTAATTTTCTGCTCTTTTTCTAGCTTGTCATGAATGCTTACAACTTAGAAATTCAACCTTTCTTTATTTAAATATACAAAATAATATATAAATATATATAATCTAGGATTATACATTTCTCTCTAAGGATAGTTTTAACTCCACCACATAAGATTTGATGAATGGTATTTTTAATTGGAAATACATTCTAATTTCCATGATAGTTTACTCATTAATCATCGGTTGTTTACAAGTGTATTTATTAATCTCCAAGCATGTAGGAATTGAAGTTAGTGGACGTAGTGTTCTTTAGATGTGTGTATGGAACATATACCAAAACTTACCACACGACAAATATGCACGTGGAAGCTTTATCCAAATTGACGATATGCCAGACTATATCATCAATCTCAGTACACTTCAAAAAAATTGAAATTATACAAAAGATGTTGTGAAATTAAGCTTCAAAATAAGATAATGCCACCATTGAGGGGATTCCAGCATTGCACCATTTAATATCATAAATCTGAGTAATTCCAAGATGTTAATTATGGTATGAAAAATCTTCAGTGTTGGTTTTCTGTCCCTCTTCTACTTTATGATCCAACTCCCAAACCCACATTTTCTGGGTTATAGTCATGTTGAAGCTTTTCTGAGCTCCCTAGAATATTAAATGCAGGGTTAATTTGCCAGTTTCTGCCATTTCTAAGAATTCCACCAAGAATTTAATCCACCTTCATTAGTCTGACATAATACTAATGCTACTGCCTCTATGAAGAAGTCCATGAGAGTTGCCTCCCCACAAATATATATACTATCACTTATTTCATCCCATGGGTCTCTGCGTACCTATATTGCAGCCCTATGTCACCACCTTGAATTCACTTCACTGCATGTTGTCTCCCCTACTCACATGCGAACTCTAGGACATCAGAGAAAAGATGTATGTACTCATTGAAGGAAGCTGGACGCTAAGCACGTTGCATACCATGTAAATACTTACCCCTTAAATCAAACACAAACTTTCTGAGCTCTAGCTCTGTGTCAAGAACAGCACCAGACTCTGGAAAAATAAGGATTTGTTCAATGTGATCTAAATGTAGATTTAAAGAAGATGAAAAGTAAGGACTTATGATACCATGTGTTAGATTCCATGAGAAAGATTTATGTTTGGTTTCTGTGGAGTGGTCAAAAAGGGTTTCCTTGAGATGATAATGCCTGCAATGATGCTAAAATGAGTCAAGCAAGCTAGTTCAATGTAGAGAGTGAGTGTATCTTTCTGGGTGGAAATGATAAAAAAGTTGGCTTTTTTGGCTATAAAAGTTAAATTACTAAATGGAGGAAGGAAACATTTGGACCCTGCAGTCCTCATCCAGAGCTTTTCCGTTTCTTTGGGAGAACGGTGCATACAAAAGAGCGGTGGAGAGCCAGCCCTGATAGCCTAGTGATGAAAGTTCAGTGCTCACCACTTTGGTGGCTCCGGTTGGTTTCCTGGTCATGGAATCACACCATCTTTCTGTGAATTGCCATGCTGTGGTGATGGCTCACATAGAAGAACTAGAATGATTTACAACTAGGATATACAACTATGTACTAGGGTTTTGGGGGCAATAATAAAAGAGGAAGATTGGCAACAGATGTTAGCTCAGGACAAATGTTTCCCTTCAAAAAAAAAATAAAATAGAAGTGGAGAAAGTCGCTGCAAGGCATATCCTCACCTATCTCATTGGAAATCTCATTCTCTGGGAAAGGAATGCAACCAAAACAACATGCAGACTTGCTCTCCTGAGGGGTCTTCCTGAATCCCGGGCTGCAACTCTCACTGTATACAGAGTGTGGAGTCTGGAGAAAATCAGATAACACTTGGTAACAGCTGTGACTTTTACCTAATTTTCAAGTAACTAGAGTGTTTTAGAGTATTGGGCCATAACAAACTGAAGCTTGAAATATCTAAATCCAATTCATTGGTTGGATGCCATGCTTATTGTATGATATAAAAGACTGATACACCTCAGACGTATTGTAGGTTTGTTTCCAGAGCACCGCAACGAATCAAATATTGCAATAAAGAGAGTCACACGAATTTTTTGATTTCCTAGTACATAAGGAAGCTATGTTTACACTATACTGTAGTGTACTAAGTGTGCAAAAACATTATCTCTAAAAAACATGTACATAACTTAATTTTTTTTAATTATTCCTAAAAATTACTAACCACCTTCTGAACATTCAGCAACTTGCAGTCTTTTTGCCTGTGAAAGTCTTGCTTCGATCTTGGATTATTGGTAAAAGAAAAAATTACTTCAGTTGGAAGTGAATTGTTAAATTCCCATATGTGGCCTTTTATGAAGCTCTGAGGGGGTACAAAACCCCAACAAGATTTTGGTTATTCATGTGTGGTGTAAGTAATTGTGATTGGGATCAACCCCTCTCAGTAATTCCTTTGGCACACTCAATCACCTCCTCAGATAAAGACACTTCTTGACCACGTGGAGCATGTTGGGAATATTCTTCTACTTTCACCATAAGTCTAAGACCTTCTGAAAATTCCAAGAGTTGAGAATAGTGTACTCTTAATCTGATTTTCCTCCTTCAGCCAAATTCACTGTGTCACCAGCAGGATTGTTAAATTCTATGTTCCTCAGAAAGTGGTGCAGCTAGAAGTGACACATCATCCTGCGGTGAAGTAGGCCCAGGTGTTAAAGAGAAAAACCCTGAATTGAGGACAGTCTTTCATTGTCTGTAATCCTTGCTTCATAATGTAACTTTATTACAAGTATCCAATGAAGTAAAGCAAATGAAAGCATATGGAGAACTACAATAGCATAATGTTTCTAAAATATCAGGTGGTTTCAAGAGAAAATGCCTAAAGACAAGAATATCAAGATGACCAGTGGTGATAGGATTCAGACAAATCTCAAGTACAAAGTCCAATCTAGCCACGCTCATGCACTCTCTGAATTTTCCCAGACCATCAATCTGCAAAATCATGTTAGCAATACCTAAAGTGGTTGCAGAATTAAATGAGATCATTTATGTAAAGTATTTACCATCATGTTCAGCACCAGATAGGCACGGAAAGGACAAGTTCTCTTCTTCTTGTCATTGAGGAGCTGCATGGGAGAAGGCTGGATAATCCCTATTGAAACAGTAGGCAAGCAGGATGTTGGGATCCTTTGTAACACAAAACATTGATTTTGACTCATAGCTCACTTTCTCGTTGCCACTAGAACCTTCTTGTTGATGACTTACTACCCAGGAAGATTTACCTCCTAGAGAGTGAAACAAGTACAGAAACTCCTCTGCTTTTCATGGAGAAAGAATCCTAACTTCTTGGTTTGAACACCTATGGAAACCCATAAGAAAGTCACTTTTACAAGGGTACATGCTGTTAAGTGGAAGAGACTTTACTTGCCAGGGAGAAAACACCAGATCTTCCCCACTTCCCATTGGCTGAATTTCTGGACGTTGAAGAAGCATCTCATGAAGGCTCCAGGCCACAGTATACACAGCATTGTACACATTGTAACTCCATTCAGTCATGGTCGTGTCAAATATCTGCCAAGGCAGCCATCCCAAGGAGGCACTGGGTGAACAATTCTCCAGTGTTTTACATTCAGGCTCAGAAACGGTGCAAGGAATAAAGGGGTACCACAACATAGTGAGGTAAATGTCTTCTGGATATTTGGTAGGGTTAACTGTCTGGATAAAATTTTCAAAGCCAGAGACATCACTAGGGTGGTGTCAAAAAATGAGAGTCCCATGGAATGAGTCAAGGACGAAATCGCTCTCACTGTGGATAAAATCCCACTCTGATGCCGTGACCCAGACTTTCCATATCACTAAATACTCCCAAGTAGAAAAGCTCAAGCTTACGAGAGAGTCGGCATCACCTTAAATGATAACCACACTCCCTTCTGTTTCTTCTACTTGCAAATCATATGGCCAGGTCATTGAGGAATATGACCTTTCAGTGACAGGGATCATTTCCACAAAGGCTGCACAGATTCCATTCTTGTCCATCTCTCCTCTCAAGTCTGAGAGAAACTCAACATCTTTCTTGTCTTCTGAGATGACCAGCCCCACCCAGCTCCAACTGAAATGAAGCAGCAAAGAGACCATGCCAATGGCTAGAGATGTGTCCCTGGGGGCCATCTGATAGAGAGATGGAAGCTACTCTTCATCATTCAGGATAAGATCACAAGGACCATATGTAAGCTAAAAGGAAAAGACAATTGGAAGCAATATGAAGATGAGGATTGGCAAAAACCACACTCTCAGTCCTGAAGGCTGTTCAACAACACTTGGAGGTGGTAGAAGGGGACAATAGATCATTTCATTTTCTAATCATTTTCCACTCCCTGAAAGCTTTCTAGAAAATAAGATCAGTAGACTTCCAGGAAACTGCTTTATCTCCTTCCCCCTCAGCCTTCTCTCTACTCCAAAGAAAGGAAATGTCATACCCCACCAAGATCCTGTACACGTGCCCTTTGAGATCATATCCTTTGAGAGATGCACAAACCCAGTCTTCTCCTCTCCTCCTATTTAGGCACCTGAGAATGACACCAAAGGAGACATGGTTTCATCTCTCCCCATCCCACCCAGTCTTACCTGTGGAAATTTGTACAGATCCAGCAGTGTTCCAATCTGGGCAGAAATTGCCCATGTGGTTCCCGTAAGGACCGCTAGAGACTTGCTCTCTCTCCTGCAGTTGTAATTAGGGATGTCCTTGCCCAACCCCGAGAATCAAATCAGGGAACTCTCCACTGGCCTCCGTTCACTGGGCAGGGCATTATAGAGATCAAATCCCAGAGATATGTTGGGCAAAATATGAGGGTTCCCGTTGATTTCCTCAATGGCAAAAACCAAGGCCAGAACATACTGGTAGATCTTGTACTGAAACCTGCATGGAAGGATAGGGATCCTTAGGGAAAATACTCAAAATGATTTCCTTCAAATGCAATACAATAACTTCATTCAAATGAATTTGCTATTGACTCGAAGGTCTGTGGCAACAGGTGGCTCTCCTGAAGCCTTATAATTTATAACTAAAGAAAATAACATGACTCCAGCTGTGGAATGTTCTTAGTGAATTCCACACTCATGAAGGTAACTGGTTAAGTACACAAAAGAAAGTACAATGAATGGAAAAACAGATCACATTCAGATTAGATTTGTAAATGGCTCTTTGGTTCAGGAGGCAAAATGTTTGTTTATATGAGCACACCATTAATTCCTTCCTAGAAGAGCAACAATATTAGCATGAGATTGGGGATAGCCCTGGGGAGGAAGAATAATCGCAACTGACATGTGCGTGACAAGCATAGACGCATGACATGTGCAGGTTGAGAATGGTGCAACAGAAAGCTGTCAATCAAATTGCCTAAGCCTCTACCCCCTCAAACCTGTGCATCTGCCACCATCAAAAGCCAGGAAACTAAGGTGAACTTCAGAGATCCAATGAACGAGGAATCATCAACAGGCAGGAAAAATTGAAAGAATCAAGAAGAACTGAAAGGACTAGAAACACTTTGGAATCTAAGAGAGACAGCATTGTAAAGTTTAAAAAGCTTCTCATCCATTTCTTTTTTTTTTTATTGATGTTTTAATGGTTTCTAACATTGTGAAATTTTGGGTTGTACATTTTTGTTTGTCCATCACCATATATATGACTCCCTTCACCCCTTGTTCCGACCCCCCACCCCCCTCCCCACATCCCCTCTGCCCTGGTAACCACAGTCCAGTTTTCTCTGTCCATGTGTTGGTTTGTTTATATTCCACATATGAGTGAGATCATACAGTGTTTGTCTTTCTCTTTCTGGCTTATTTCACTTAACATAATACGCTCCAGGCCTACCCATGTTGTTGCAAATGGGACGCTTTTGTCTTTTTTTATGGCTGAGTAGTATTCCATTGTATATATATACCACATTTTCTTAATCCAATCGTCAGTCGAGGGACACTTAGGTTGCTTCGACTTCTTGGCTATGATGAATAATGCTGCAATTAACATAGGGGTGCATAAGCCTCTTTGGATTGTTGATTTCATGTGCGTTGGATAGATTCCCAGTAGTGGGATGGCTGGGTCCTAGGGCATCTCTATTTTTAATTCTTTGAGGAATCTCCATACCGTTTTCCATAGAGGCTGCACCCATTTGCATTCCCACCAGCTGTGTATGAGGGTTCTTGTTTCTCCACATCCTCTCCAACATTTGTTGTTTTTTGTCTTGGTGATTATAGCCATTCTAACGGGCGTAAGGTGGTATCTTAGTGTTGTTTTCATTTGCATTTCCCTGATGATTAATGATGTTGAGCATCTTTTCATGTGCTTATTGGTCATCTGTATATCTTCCTTGGAGAAAGGTCTCTTCATTTCCTCTGCCCATTTTTTTTTTTTTTTTTTTGTGAGGAGATCAGCCCTGAGCTAACATCCGCCAATCCTCCTCCTTTTTTGCTGAGGAAGACGGCCCTGGGCTAACATCCGTGCCCATCCTCCTCCACTTTATATGGGACGCCGCCACAGCATGGCTTACCAAGCAGTGCATCGGTGCGCGCCCGGGATCCGAACCAGCGAACCCCGGGCCGCCGCAGCGGAGCGCGCGCACTTAACCGCTTGCGCCACCGGGCCGGCCCCTCCTTTGCCCATTTTTTGATCGGGTTGTTTGTTTATTTGCTGTTCAGTTGTGTGAGTTCTTTATATATTATGGAGATCAACCCCTTGTCAGATGTATGTTTTGCAAATACTCTCCCAGCTGGTTGGTTGTCTGTTCATCTTGATTCTGGTTTCATTTGTCTTATAGAAGCTCTTTAATCTGATAAAATCCCACTTGTTTATTTTTTCTTTAGTTTCCCTAGTCTGGGTAGGCATGTCATCTGAAAATATTCCTTTAAAACCAATGTCAAATAGTGTGTTGCCTATATTTTATTCTATGAGTTTTATAGTTTCAGGTCTCACCTTCAGGTCTTTGATCCATTTTGAGTTAATTTTTGTGAATGGCGATAGCAGATGGTCCACTTTCATTCTTTTGCATGTGGCTGTCCAGTTTTCCCAACACCATTTATTGAAGAGACTTTCCTTTCTCTATTGCATGTTCTTAGCACCTTTGTCGAAAATTAGCTGTCCGTATATGTGTGGTTTTATTTCTGGGCTTTCAATTCTGTTCCATTGATCTGTGTGTCTGTTTTTGTACCAGTACCATGCTGTTTTGATTACTATTGCTTTGTAGTATGTTTTGAAGTCAGGGATTGTTATGCCTCCTGCTTTGTTGTTTTTTTTTAGGATTTCTTTAGCTATTCGTGGTCTTTTGTTGCCCCATATAAATTTTAGTATTCTTTTTTCTATTTCTGTGAAGAATGTCATTGGGATTCTGATTGGGATTGCATTGAATCTGTAGATTGCTTTAGGTAATATAGACATTTTAACTATGTTTATTCTTCCAATCCACGTGCATGGGATATCTTTCCATTTCTTTATGTCATCATGGATTTCTTTCAATAATGTCTTGTAGTTCTCATTGTATAGGTCCTTCACCTCCTTGGTAAGATTTATTCCTAGGTATTTTATTCTTTTTGATGCAATTGTAAATGGTATTATCTTTTTGAGCTCTCTTTCTGTTAGTTCATTATTAGCATATAGAAATGCAACTGATTTTTGTAGATTGATTTTGTACCCTGCAACTTTGCTGTAGTTGTTGATTGTTTCTAATAGTTTTACAACAGATTCTTTAGGGTTTTCTATATATACAATCATGTCATCTGCAAATAGTGAGAGTGTCACTTCCTGGTTACTTATTTGGATTACTTTTATTCCTTTTTCTTGCCTAATTGTTCTGGCCAAAACCTCCAGTACTATGTTGAACAGGAGTCGTGAGAGTGGGCAGCCCTGCCTCGTTCCTGTTCTCAGAGGAATGGCTTTCAGGCTTTCCCCATTGAGTATGATGTTGGCTGTGGGTTTGTCATATATGGCCTTTATTATGTTGAGGTACTTTCCTTCTATTCCCATTTTATTGAGAGTTTTTATCATAAATGGATGTTGTATCTTGTCAAATGCCTTCTCAGCGTCTATTGAGATGATCATGTGGTTTTTATTCTTTGTTTTGTTCATGTGATGTATCACGTTGATTGATTTGCAGATGTTGAACCATCCCTGCGTCCCTGGTATAAATCCCACTTTATCATGGTGTATGATCTTTTTAATGTATTGTTGTATTCAGTTTGCCAATATTTTGTTGAGGATTTTTGCATCAATGTTCATCAGCGATATTGGCCTGTAATTTTCTTTCTTTGTACTGTCTTTGCCTGGTTTTGGTACCATTTCTTATTTAAACAAATATTAAATTAAAATTAATCCTTAACATCTTTAGCAGCACCTATTCCTGATAACCCATATTATATTCATCTTTTCTACAGACTTTCTACACAAATAACTCCAAACCAAAGAAAATTCTTTGTATTTTTATTGCCTGGGATCTGTAACCCCATCAAGAATAAAATAGAGCAGTCACTTGTACTTATTTCAAGTGTTCTATTATTTGAGGATTGATTAGTACCCTAGTTCATGCTCACTGCTTGTTAATGCTCCCCTTGTCCTTGTGAAGAATAGGTTTTCTTCACTTGTTGGGTATAGGGTTCAATATGTATCCACTAAATCAAACTTGCTAATTGGTTTTTCAAATACTCTATTAATAGATATGTGTTATTCTTTGTCTCAGAGGAATGTTGAAATTCTTCACTATGAAGATATATTATTTCTACCTCTCATCTTCTTCTGCCTTCTTCTCCTATACTTCATCCTCCTTCTCCTCCTTTTGTTTCTTCTGTCTTCTCCTTCTTCTCCTTCTCCTCCTCTTCCTTCTCCTCCTTCCTTTCCGAGTTGAAGCTATATTATCTTCACATGACATCGTGTGTAGTACAACAACGACTATATCTTCATGATCAGTTGAACTTATATACCATTGGGAATTAACCACTTACTTCTCAATGATGGTTTTTTCCTCATCTGTTTTATCTCATATTATTATAGCTACCCTGGGTTGATTTTTGATTGGTAGTTTACTAGCATATGTTTATATGTCCTATTCTATTTTGAATTTCTAGTTTTCCATGTTTTTTAGTTTTCACAAGTCTTGTAAACAAGATACAGTTACGTTTGTCATTGTCCCATCAAATTTAACAATCTGTATTTAACTAGAGAATGTATTCCATTTACATTTGTTGTGACCATTGATATCCTTGTTTTGCCCCCATTATCTATGTTTTCCTTCTATTTTTTCCACAAGATTTATTATGTTATTTCCCTTTAAAATTTATTGATTTTTACTTGTTTTGCATATTCTATTGTATCTCCTCTATTTGGGTCAGAGTTATATTCTCTGCTTCTATTTTACCACCAGCCCACATTGCCTGAAGTGGATATAATTTCTCATCTCGTGAGAAATTTATAGACCCTTTAACATTCAGTTTTACCCTCATGACTCACTTGTTTTTGTTGTACAGTATTATATTTCTCCTTTTTCTTTATTCTCTCGCATCATCTCCATATCTACCATATCTTTCATGTTTTCTACTTCCTTGTCTATCTATGCTGCATTCTGTTTACTTCAGAATTCAAATTTAGTTTTGTATTCTCTCTTCTGTTGTAGAACCTATCTGTGGAGTTTTGAAACTCAACACTTAACTCTTTTTCATCTCTTAAAGTTCTATAAGGCCCTTTGGCAAATATGTCAGATAATTTCTAGAGTCTCCTGTTTGATTTTGTTATTCCAATTTTTCTGGTTCCATTTTTTATAAACAGTTTATACACAGTTATTTTATATCTTGAAGTTGGTAAATCTCATATTTGAGGTTTTACTGTTTAAATCTATTGTTTTATTTTTAATTTTCTTATGTGTTGATGACACTTATCGACAATGACATGTATTCCTTATTTGTTTGGTGAACTTTGATTATGAGCTCATTTTTGTATGATTTTAATGTGTACAGAATGAAAGGCTTTAGTTTAGATCCTTTCCTCCAGAAAAGAATGTCACTGGTTTCGGCTCACAGTCATGTGCGTTGACACCAAGCTAAGTGACATTTTTGTGTGACTCACAAGTAATCTGTGACTCCCGGATTCTTTCCTTCAAGTCATTTGTGACACAAAGACAAATCCTTTCATTATAGGATCATACTGACCTGTGACCACTGGGTAAATCCAAATTTGTCTAACGCTTACAGTTTCCTTCTTCTGTCCTTTGAGATTTGGCTTACTTCATGTGAACTCAAGAATGCAATAAAATTATATTTTATGGAAGATATTGTTATGTGGAGGGAAACTCCTTCAAGGTATCTAGTCCTCTATACTCATAGTATTTCATTCTTTAGGATACTCCTTTGGATTTCTTTCTTTTAATAGAAGTTCTTTCTTTAAGTTGAAAAGAAAATAAATGTTACAATCAAATGTGTGAGCTTGGGGGCATAGAAATAATTTACATGGTATTCAACAAAATTAGTTTATGATATAGAACATTTTACAGACCAGTAATGTACGTATGGATTAGGTACATTTAATTGAAAACCTCTATTTAGAACATATTTAATCAAATTTTAGGAGAAGAATCATTGAGAGACACACTCCAGGAACATTCTGTTTCTGTGAGATGCACACATACTATACATATACCTGATGGTCATGTGACAAGCCATGATATGGCGAAATGTAGTTCAACTTAGTTCAGATGTGATATGATCAATTACACTTAAAGAAGGGAGGATGTCCAGAATGTCCAGAAGCCCCATGTGTTTCCAATATTAGAGCGTTAAATGCTGAGAACAAGGAAGAATGGTGCAGGTGTTGTAAAAATACATTGCAATCTCTAAAGAGCAGAGAGCAGCATCCATATTAAACTTATTGCAGATTGTGTCAGTTTTCTGAAAATAAAACACCCCTTTCTGAGGAAAAATGAAGAACATTTGCGTGTCAGTTGAGGCCTCCAATTGCTGAGGTGGAGTTAGGAGTACAAGAAGTTTATTGTGGCATAACACCTGTGAAGAATCAAAGGATTGGGGAGGGACAGCCCTACACTGAGACACGGAATTTACTGCCTGTGAAATGAAAAAAAATAAGGAATATTAGGCAGGGGAGCTTCCAATCACAATATGGAGATGCCAGTCCTTCAGCCCCACCCGAAACCTACTGAATCAGAATATCTGGGGTGGGGTCCAGCACTCCTTCTGTGTTTTAACAAGCCCTGCAGATCATTCAGATCCTTAATCAAGCTTGAGGATGACGGGTTTCAAAAAAAAACACCACACCAAATAAGTGAACACTGAAAAAGTAAAACAATTGTCTAAGTACTTTGTGTTAATGTGATTTATAAAAAATGCAAAATACAAACAACTTTAAAGAATGTGCATGAAATTTAAAACCATCTTGAACCAAGTGCTTAATCTATACCTAGAAACATTGGATTTGGAGAAAAAGAAAAGAAGTAAAATACTAATTAATTTTTCATCTAACATTGATGAGTCAGTGAGGCAAGACTTCAGATTCTGGGTTCTTCTTATTTCTGAAATTAAAAATATTGTGAAATAGGGGCCCTCCTGGTGGTGTAGTGGTTAAGTTTGCACACTCTGCTTTGGTGGCCTAATGTTCATGAGTTCGGATCCCTGGTGCAGACCTATGCACCGCTCATCAAGCCATGCTCTGGCGGTGTCACATATAAAGTAGAGGAAGATGGGCATGGTTGTTAGGCCAGGGCCAATTTTCCTCAGCAAAAAAAAAAAATCTAAAATAGAATGTGAGAATGATCTATATATTCAACACAGTGGAGAAAAGTTTAATAGGGAAATTACTTTAAATGGAGCAAAACTAGGAAAAAAGAAAAAAAGCAAAGTACAAAAAAATAGAACCACAGAGATAATGCTATGTATATCAGTTATACTATACTGAAGTTACTTAAATCATTTTTTCAATATTGAATGTTACTCTACATTCCATGAAGACATAGGAAACTAACACTGAACGTAGATGCTGAAAGAAAGGGGATTGTCAGTAATAGCCCATACACGTGCTCACAAAAGTAAAGCCACAACTAATATGAAACTTTTATATATGAATGTGTATAATGGTACACATATCTGAAGGCAAAAGATTTAGGGACTAAAAGGTGGTTAGCAGTCAAAAAGTATGTGTTCAATCATATATTAAAAAAAGGATTTTAAAAATATGAAGTAAAGTGAACCTAACTACAACCATAGTAAGAGTATTCAACTAACTTCTCAGTCTTTGTCCAAAAAAAAGTCAATATAGGAATCGTATATATTGTTAATCTTGATTTATCATTAATTATTTTTGGAGCATACACACACACATACGCCTGCATATAAATCTCAAACTTCCTACTCCGTAGCAAAGAAATAATATTATTTTAAAATTAGGTCCTATCCTCGTCCAACAAGCAATTTCTACATAGTAATCAATTCCTGAAGCCACCAGAAGAGAGATACATGGCCAACCACAGAAATTCTGACTCAGTAGCTCATCAGAGGAACAGGCAGATTTGAAATCCAGTTTCTTAACAAACTTGCACGCAAAAATGCTCATTAACTGCCAACATATCTTAAACATATCAGACAATTTATAAGCCAATAATCACTCTTATGAATAACTCTTTGGTGAAACAGGAAATAAAACCATTGATTAGCAAGGATACCTGGAGAGAGAGGAGAGAGAAAGGAAGAAGAGAAGAAAACTCTCTGTTCTGAAAGGAAATATCTGTGCAATAAATATCTTGAATAGTAAATAAAAATGAAAGTGAATTAAACTCTCAACTCAAAAAAAGGAGAACGGAGAAAGAAAACAAAAAATATAATTTAGAAAGAGAGATAGAAGCAGAAATAAGAGTATAAAACTAGTATAAAATAAGTCCAGAGGAAAAGTAATCAGTCACTCTGATTCTTTGGGAAGCTCAATAAAATAGGCATCATACAGACAAGTCTGATAAAGAAAAACTATTTGGGGAAGACAAACATCAACAACTTTATGTGAGAAAATCGGACAAGGTGCGAAGTCAGAGAGAATGTTGTGCATCTGCACGTGGAGATGCCTTTTGGGATCTCAGTGATAAAGCTGCTTTTTAAATGAAACTGGAATTACTCAAACTGGCTCAAATAGAAAATAGAAAATTTTACAAATGTTCTTTATGGTTTCAAGAGAGTTTTTAAGAAAGAAAATTCCAAATATATGGTGGATTAGATGTATTTACAGATGAATTGTTTCTTAAACTTAAGAATAGATATTTACTCTACCAGGAAACTCTTCCAGAATATAGAATAAGAAGGCATATCTCTATTAATTATGAAATTAACATGAGCCTGTTACCAGGACCAAAAAGAAAATGTGAACAAGGAATCATCTTAAACAGACTATTAGAAAATTAGATAATCTTTTAATATCCTCACATTTAATGTCCTCACCGTTCTGCCAGGAAAAAAAAACACAATATGCTCATGAAGTGTATAAAGCATTTGATAAAATTCAGGATCCACTTCTCTAAAACACATTCTTTTTGGAGGGCACTTCCTTAACATGCTTTTGTTAAAATAACTAATAAACACCACAAAAAAGCGCTCTCGAGCCCTTGCTTAAAACAAAGACAATAAGTCACAACTAAAGATGTGTGAGGGGCAGGCACACAGGATCACCCCCACCCAAGGGCTCCTCTGTACAGGCTGAGATTCTCCCCCCAAAAGAGCAGAAGTTAGAACACTATGCAGCGGCAGCTGAGGCATGAGGAAGGGCAGAGTTCATGGAGTATGTTGGTGGAGAGTGCTGTCTCACTAAGCTTCTAGCCCTGAAAATTGGACACTAAAAGGAAAAAAACTGTAAAATATTAAAACACTACTGTTCTCTGCTTTGAAGGAAGCAACAAGTCAGCGGGAAGAGATAGAGATAATAATGGACAATTCTGGGAAGGTGGGGATGCCGGGGAAAGACAGGACAGGTGATGCACAGCGCCTTGGTCTATCCATCCACAGATCCCATAGGCATAATTCATCATAATAATCAAGCAGAATATAAATAAAGAGGCACTTACCACTGCAAAGTGACATCCTTGCTAGGCTTCTTGATCCCTCTGTGTAAGAAATACGTATACAAGGGGAAAAACCCACCAATAACCACATTTCCATCCTTTTATGCACTGGGTTCAATTCAGAAAAAGCAGTCAGGATAAGCCAAACGACAGACAAAGAGAGGAAACTGCAGGAACAGGAAGAAGAAAATCAAAAGGAACATCTTAGAAGCCTCTGCAAATCCCTGCTTCTGTGTGAGGTGTGACGCAGCAGAAGAAGAGGTGGAACATGCAGCCTAAGAAGATATCGACACATGTCACATATAGTAACACATACACACACACACACACACACGCGTGTATATGTGGTTTTTGTGGACTGGAAAAGCAATTCTAATGCTCTCTGACTCCTTTCAGCAGTCTCTTCCTCTCCCCTGGTGAGATCCAGACCCCTCTCTGTCCAGGGGCTCTGCATCTGAGGTCCTGTGTCCAGGTGAAAAACACCAGTTGGAAAACATGTTTGAGGAACATCCTCTCCAGCGTTAGGCACTATGATTTCATCCAGGTCCATGGATAGCAAGGCTCCAGGGACCACCTCTTCTTGGGCAGATGGGGTCCCAAACCTTTGTCAACAAGCCATCCACATGAATGCCATTTGTGATGCTGCAAAATAATTGCATCAGAGGATGTGATATCAAGTGTAAGGTGAAAGGTTCAGACAGTATCCATGTCAGTCAAGCCTTAGCCAAGAACGTTCCAGCATCTCTCCCTCCAAAGTCCAATATAGGGAGGGACAGCTTCATACACCCAGGGTCCAGGGCAGTCACTGAACATTCCACGTGTGACCCGTGCAGGACTGCACACCAATCATGAGTGCAGAAACACCATAAGCACGTGAGTCCCTGCCTGGGGAAGCAATAGTCAAGCTGAATTCAGAAAATTCCAAAGCCATAGCTCAAGATCAATGCAGAAATAAAGCTACATTTTTTATTCTTAAAAATCTTCCTCCTTTCCTCTTCCTCAGTTCTTTTAACCTTGTTAATCCCAGGAATCAATATGGTGTGATGATCCACTTCCACACCTTCAGGATTAGTTTCCTCCACTATTTATGCTGTTGTGAGAATATGGGACTATGTGGGAAATTCCTTTATTTTTTCATCCTAAAGTGGCAGATACATGCTGGAAAACACCTATGTTCCCATCACCCCAAACATCAATGACAAGGGCCACATCTATACATATATCTGGCCCTGGAGCACAGTGCACTTTTATGGCAGGAAAATGATTATTCTGTAAGATACTGTAACGGTGGGCACAGGATTCATTTCCCAAAACCCACAGAATGTACAAGACAAAGAGTGAACCCTAACGTAAACTATAGTTCTTGGTTAATAATAATGTATCAATCTTGGTTCCTGAATTATAGCTAATCTACTACGCTAATGCAAGATGTTAATAATAATGGAAACCGTGCGTGTGTGCAGGGAGGAAGAGTATACGGGGACTCTATACTCTCATCTAAATTTTTCCATAAATCTAAAACAGCTCCAAAAACATAATATTTATTAATTATTTTGTTAGCCAATCTGGTAGCCACTGGCCATATGTCATTATTGAGCATTTAAAATATGGTTAGTCTAAATTCAGCTATGTTATGAGTGTAAAATATGCATGGATTTAAAAAAATTTGTATGACAAAAGTGAATATAGAACATCTAAATAATAATGTTTATACTGATTATACATTGAGACCATAATACTTCTTGACATACTGGGTCAAGTAAAATATATTCTTAAGATAAAAATATTAAAGTATACACGACTACTGAGTTGGGAATTGCAAAATGCATCCAATGCACACAGACATGAGACTCTGGCAGAGGCAAGGGCTTCTTGGTTTTGCAACCACCACATCAAATTATGACTTACCACACTGAAACCAACTTCTTCTGACTTGAGACAAGGCTAGTGTTATGGGTTGATTTGGTCCCCCCAGTCCTCAAAAATCCCCTCTACTCAGCCCTTACATCAAACCCACCACTCCAGTTTCCTGCCAACTGCTGGCACAAGCACATTCTACATTAAGATGCTACCACTTGCCACACAATTCATCCTGGTGGGAGCCATGTTCCACTTCCCACATGCAAGCCTGTGTTCACCTTCTGTTGCTGGTTTCGGTCCACTTCCGGTGCACGTCTTGGTTCACTTCTGGTGCAGCCACAAGTGCTCCAATGACGGCCTGACTCTGAACCACCAGGAAGTCCAGCATCTAGTGCATTGAAAAGATGCTAGGACAACTGCTAACTTTTTGAGATGCATTGTCTCCATACTTATCCCCCTAGTCTGAAGTCTAGCACACTCCTACCCTTAACCTCATGATGACAAGTCAAGGGACTTTGTGGAGCCCCTCCAGGTTGGGCAACAGCTGGACCTGGGACTTCTGGGTCGCCGGAATGACCCAAAGCTGGATCCCTTGTAGGGTGGAGGAAGTGAGAATTTGGGGTCAGTGTTTCAATGTCTTTGAACAAGTCTAGCCTAATGCTATGTATCCTGATCTAATACATAGTGGGTTTTTTTCTTCTTTGTATGTGTAGATGTATTAGTTCTAGTTGTATCATGTTGTCATATCCTTCGTTGGCGCAGCCACGTTAAGTTTCCATCTAGATATTTACGTACAAAGACATATTGCAACTATGTATCCTCTCTTTGCATTCTTGCAGACAAAATTCCCCTATGAACTATCTATTTACAAACCATAGTTAAGTGTTTCCATACATCCATTTCCTCAAACAAAAATAATATTGGGGCCTGGCCAAGTTGCGTAGTGGTCAAGTTCCCGTGTTCTGCTTTCATGGCCCGGGGTTCACTAGTTCTGATTCCGGGCACATGCCTATGCACCACCAGACACTTAATACACCACTCCTCAAGCCATTCTTGAGGAGTGGTGCATCCCACAGAGAAAAATTAGAGAAGAATTGGCTCAGATGTTAGCTCAGGGGCATTCTTCTTCCCTAAGTGACAATGTTGATGGAGAAGTAGATAACTGATAATTCACTCTGTTCTTTGTCAGGTGCATCTGGGTAAAGGATACCTTGGAATCATAGAACATTAAAACTCAAAAACACTTTTCAAGCTCTTCATAATAAAGATGAAGAAAGTTTAAAGAGGTTAAACTATTTGACCAAGATTAATTCCTCGAACTAGAGTGAGATCCTCTAATTCTCAGTGGGTACATTGTCATAACATATCTAGCATTAAATAACCAAGAGAGGGAAGTCTGTTGACTTCCAGGTAGAAATGCTTCCCCTTCACGTTTTTGTTTTCTCTCTCTTATACGACTGCTTTGCCCTGACAAAGAATTTATCTGGTGTTTATGCTACACTTCAGAAGAGGAAAATGCTCCTGGCAAACATTATTGTGATTCAGTGTGGCACCAGAGAGCCCAGACATTTAAAAATGAGAATAGAAAGAATAAGGTAAATAATATTAAAGAAGAAGAGAAAAATCTATTAATTTAGTGGGTAATAACTTATAAAATTTAGAATTTTAAATAAGTTGACTAATGTGAAAAGATACTAGATAACCACATAAAAATATCTTTATATTAGCAAGAACTATTTTAAACCTATAAGTAATTATTCTGTCTTAGGATAAATAAAATATTTGAAATAATTGGATTTATGCAACATGATGCCATATGTAGTTATATAAGTTATGTAAGATAAATGAAGAAGATTATAAAGATATACCACAGGACATAAAAGCTCTGAAGAAATGGAGAGACATACTACAATTATGAAGGAAAATAATATCCATTTTCCAAGCATCATTCAGATTCACTGTATTTAAAATCAACTTTTAAAATGATACAGTCATTGTTTTATAGACAATAAGATATCCCTTTGCAAAATAAAACACTGGACCATCGACTAACATTATTCACAAGTAAATCACTCCAAATGGATTATAGGGCTAAAATTGAAAGTAGAAATACTCAGTGCATAATAGTGATGGATGACAATACAGGAGAATATCCATGATCATAAAATTAGTAAAATTATTCTTAATATATATTCTTTTTTATTAATTTTTTGTTTATTGCAGTAACATTGGTTTATGACATTGTAAAAATTTCAGGTGTACATCATTGTACTTCTATTTCTGCATAGATTACATCATGTTCACCACCAAAATACTAATTACAACCCATCACCACACAAATGTACCGAATTATCCCTTTCACCCTCCTCCTTCCTCCCTCCCCCCTTCCCCTCTGGTAACCACTAATCCAATCTCTGTCCCTATGTGTTTGTTTATTGTTGTTATTATCTACTACTTAATGAAGGAAATCATACAATATTTAACCTTCTCCCTCTGACTTATTTCACTTTGCATTATACCCTCAATGTCCATCCATGTTGTTACAAATGGCTTGATTTCATCGTTTCTTATGGCTGAGCAGTATTCCATTGTGTATATATAACACAGCTTCTTTATCCATTCATCCCTTGATGGGCACTTAGGTTGCTTCCAAGTCTTGGCTATTGTGAATAACGCTGCAATGAACACAGGGGTGCATGTACCTTTACAAATTGGTGTTTTCAAGTTCTTTGGATAAATATCCAACAGTGGACTAGCTGGATCATATGGTAGTTCTAGCCTTGATTTTTTTAGGAATCTCCATACTGTTTTCCATAGTGGCTACACCAGTTTGCACTCCCACCAGCAGTGTATGACAGTTCCCTTCTCTCCACATCCTCTCCAACACATGTTGTTTCCTGTCTTGTTAATTACAGCCATTCTGACGGGCGTGGGGTGAGATCTCACTATAGTTTTGATTTGCATTTCTCTGATAGTTAGTGATTTTGAACATCTTTTCATGTGTCTGATGGCCATCTGTATATCTTCTTTGGAGAAATGTCTGTTCAGGTCTTTTGCCCATTTTTTAATTGGGTTGTTAGTTTTTTTGTTGTTGAGATGCATGAGTTCTTTATATATTTTGGAGATTAAGCCCTTGTCAGAAGTATGGTTTGCAAATATCTTCTCCCAATTGTTAGGTTGTCTTTTCGTTTTGTAGATGGTTTCCTTTGCTGTGCAGAAGCTTTTTAGTTTGATGTAGTCCCATTTGTTTATTTTTTCTATTGTTTCTCTTGCCCGGTCAGACGTGGTGTTTGAAAAGATGTTGCTAAGACCAATGTCGAAGAGCGTACTGTCTACGTTTTCTTCTAGAAGTTTCACAGTTTCAGGTCTTACATTCAAGTCTTTGATCTATTTGGAGTTAATTTTTGTGTATGGTGTAAGGTCAGGGTCTACTTTCATTTTTCTGCATATGGCTATCCAGTTTTCCCAACACAATTTGTTGAAGAGACTTTCTTTTCCCCATTGTATGTTCTTGGCTCCTTTGTCAAAGATTAGTTGTCCATAGATGTGTGGGTTTATTTCTGGGCTTTTGATTCTATTCCATTGATCTGTGTGTCTGTTTTGGTGCCAGCACCATGCTGTTTTGGTTACTATAGCTTTGTAGTATATTTTGAAATCAGGGAGTGAGATACCTCCAGCTTTGTTTTTTTTCCTCAGGATTCCTTTAGCTATTCGGGGTCTTTTGTTGTTCCGTATAAATTTTAGGATTCTTTGCTCTATTTGTGTCAAAAATGTTGTTGGAACTTTGATAAGGATTGCATTGAATCTATAGATGGCTTTAGGAAGTATGGACATCTTAACTACGTTAATTCTTCCAATCCAAGAGCATGGACTATCTTTCCATTACTTTGTGTCTTCTTCAATTTCTTTCAGAAATGTTTTATAGTTTTCGGTGTACAGATCTTTCACCTCTTTGATTAAGTTTATTCCTAGGTATTTTATTCTTTTTGTTGCAATTGTAAATGGGATGGTATTCTTAATTTCTCTTTCTGCTACTTCGTTGTTAGTGTACAGAAATGCAACTGATTTTTGTATGTTGATTTTGTATCCTGCAACTTGACCATATTCGTTTATTACTTCTCAAAGTTTTCTGGTGGATTCTTTAGTGTTTTCTATATATAAAATCATGTCATCTGCAAATAGTGACAGTTTCACTTCTTCCTTTCCAATTTGGATCCCTTTTATTTCTTTCTCTTGCCTGATTGCTCTGGCTAGGACTTTCAGTACTATGTTAAATAAGAGTGGTGACAGTGGGCATCCTTGTCTGGTTCCTGTTCTTAGAGGGATGGCTTTAAATTTTTCACCATTGAGGATGATATTAACTGTGGGTTTCTCATACATGGTCTTTATTATGTTGAGATACTTTCCTTCTATACCCATTTTATTCAGAGTTTTTTATCATAAATGGATGCTGTATCTTGTCAAATGCTTTCTCTGCATCTATTGAGATGATCATGTGATTTTTGTTCTTCATTTTATTAATGTGGTGTATTCCGTTGATTGATTTGCGAATGTTAAACCATCCCTGCATCCTTGGAATAAATCCCACTTGATCATGGTGTATAATCTTTTTAACATATTATTGTATGCGATTTGCTAGTATTTTGTTGAGGATTTTTGCATCGATGTTCATCAGTGATATTGGCCTGTAATTTTCTTTTTTTTTGTGTTGTCCTTGTCTGGTTTTGGTATCAGGGTAATGTCAGCTTCATAGAATGAGTTAGGGAGCTTCCCCCCCCTCCTCAATTTTTTGGAAGAGTTTGAGAACGGTAGTATTAATTCTTCTTTCAATGTTTGGTAGAATTCCCCAGGGAAGCCGTCTGGTCTTGGACTTTTATTTTTGGGGAGGTTTTTCATTACTGTTTCGATCTCCTTACTGGTGATAGGTCCATTCAAATTTTCTACTTCTTCTTGATCCAGTTTTGGAAGGTTGTATGATTCTAAGAATTTATCCATTTCTTCCAGATTGTCGAATTGTTTGGCATATAGCTTTTCATAGTATTCTCTTATAATCTTTTGTATTTGCGAGATGTCTGTTGTAACCTCTCCTTTTTCATTTCTGATTTTACTTATTTGTGCCTTTTCTCTTTTTTTCTTGGTGAGTCTAGCTAAAGATTTGTCAATTTTGTTGATCTTCTCAAAGAACCAGCTCTTGGTTTTATTAATTTTTTCTATTGTTTTTTTGGTCTCTATTTCATTTATTTCTGCTCTGATTTTTATTATTTCCCTTCTTCTACTGATTTTGGGCTTGGTTTGTTCTTCTTTTTCCATTTCCTTTAGGTGCATTGTTAGATTGTTTATTTGAGATTTTTCTTGTTTGTTGAGATAGGCCTGTATCGCTATAAACTTCCCACTTAGAATCGCTTTTGTTGTATCCCATAAATTCTGGCATGTTGTATTTTCATTTTCATTTGTCTCCAGTTATTTTTTAATTTCTTCTTTGATTTCCTCGTTAACCCAGTCGTTGTTCAGCAGTATTTGGTTAATCTCTATGTATTAGTGGCTTTTCTGATTTTCTTCCTATAGTTGATTTCTAGTTTCATACCGTTGTGGTCAGAAAAGATGCTTGGTATTATTTCAATCTTCTTAAATTTATGGAGACTTGTTTTGTGGCCTAATATGTGATCAATCCTGGAGAATGTTCCATGTGCATTTGAAAAGAACGTGTATTCTTCGGTTTTTGGATGGAATGCTCTGTATATATCTACTAGGTCCATCTGTTCTAGTGTGTCGTTTAAGGCCAATGTTTCTTTATTGATCTTCTGTTTGGATGATCTATCCGTTGGTGTAAGTAGAGTGTTAAATTCCCCTACTATTATTGTGTTACTGTCTATTTCTCCCTTTATGTCTGTTAATAATTGCTTTATATATTTAGGTGCACCTACATTGGGTGTGTAGATATTTACAAATGTTATATACTCTTGTTGGATTGTTCCCTTGATCATTATGTAAAGCCCTTCTTTGTCTCTTTTTACAGTTTTTGTTTTAAAGTCTATTTTGTCTGATATGAGTACTGCTACCCCAGCTTTCTTTTCATTGCCATTTGCGTGGAGTATCTTTTTCCATCCCTTCACTTTCAGTTTGTGAGTGTCTTTAGATCTGAAATGTGTCTCTTGTATGCAGCATATATATGGGTCTTCTTTTTTTATCCAGTCAGCCACCCTATGCCTTTTAATTGGAGCATTTAGTCCATTGACATTCAAAGTAACTATTTATAAGTGTGTACTTACTGCCATTTTTTAACTTTTCTTTTTCTCAGTGTTTTAGTAGTCCTCCTCTGTTCCTTTCTTCTTCTATACAGAATTGATGGTCACTTTAGTTTGACCTCTGTCTGAAAGCTGTACTCTTAACTCCCCTCCTCCCTCCTTTTATGTTTTTGATATCAGATCTAACCTCTTTCTTGTGTAATTGTATCCATTATGTTCTAATCATAGAAATAGATAATTTTTCCTGTTTGTGGTCTTCTCTTTTCCCCTTAAATCAGTCTCTTTAACATTTCTTGTAACACTGGTTTCTTGGTGACAAACTCCTTTAATTTTTGCTTATCTGGGATAATTTTGATCTCTCCTTCCATTTTGAATGATAACCTTGCTGGGTAGAGTATTCTTGGCTGTAAGTTTTTTCCTTTTAGCGCTTTAAATATATCGTGCAATTCTCTTCTAGCCTGTAAGGTTTCTGCTGAGAAGTCAGCTGATAGCCTTATGGGGTTTCCTTTGTATGTAACTTGACATTCTCTTGTGGCTTTTAGGATTCTCTCTTTATCTTTAATTCTGGACATTTTGATTATGATGTGTCTTGGTGTGGGCCTCTTTGGGTTTATTTTGTTTGGGGCTCTATGTGCTTCCTGTACCTGGATGTCTGTTTCCTTCCTTAGGTTAGGGAAGTCTTCATCTATTATTTCTTGAAATAGATTCTCTGACTCCTTGTCTCACTCTTCTCCTTCCGTGACACCTATAACACGGATGTTAGTGCGCTTGATGTTGTCCCAGAGGTCCCTTAGACTGTCCTCACTCTTTTAATTCTTTTCTCTTTTACCTGTTCAGCTTGGGTAATTTCTTCTAGTCTTTCGTCCAGCTCACAGATCCGTTCTTCTGTATCCTCTACTCTGCTTTTGAGTCCCTCTAATGAATTTTTCATTTCCAGTATTGTATTCTTCCTTTCTAATTGGTTCTTTTTTATATCTTCCCTTTCTTTGTTAACATTCTCACTGAGTTCATCTATTCTTCTCCCCACATCAGTGAGCATCCTTAACACTCTTAGTTTGAACTCTCTGTCAGGTAGGTTGCTCATTTCTGTTTCACTTATTTCGTTTTCTGGGGTTTTGTCCTGTTCCCTTACTTGGAATGTATTCTTTTGCCTCCTCATTTTGCCTCTTTCGCTGTGCTTGTGCCTACATATTAGGTAGGTCAGCTACGTCTCCTGCTCTTGGATAGGTGACCTTATGTAAGTGGTGCCTTAGAAGTCTTCCAGTGTGCTTCCCTCAGTTCTCAATGTTCCAGGGGTGACCTCTCTGTGGGCTACGTGTGTCCTTCTGTTGTGGCCTGTTTGTTCTCCCTGTAGGCCCCCAGGGCGGCCGAGTTATGCTCCTGGCCAACTGTTGTAATGCCCAGTTGCTTGTAGTTGTTGTGGGCTCTTCAGTTTCTTTATCAGGTGTGGGGAGCCCCAGCACAGTTGGCTGCAATTTCTAATACCACATTTGTGTTGCAGTATTTCTTTTAAGTGAGTAGGCCCCCAGCATGGCAGGTTGTTAGGCTCAGGGCCTTACAATTGCTGTAAGCCTCTAGCCTATTAGGTCTCTTGTCAGCTCTCTGAGGTTGCAGCTGGGTGGGGCTGACCTCAGGCACAGGAGCACCCAACCGTTTCAGGTTTTGGAAGGTGGGGCAAACCTCCTATGTAGGTCTTTGAGAAGCACAAGTCTTCTGCAGCTGATAAGCCCTGCCGACCACAGGTCCACACACACAGTCAACACAGTCCTGCCCCGTGTGAGCGCCCCAACCCCCCCCAAACAGACCCAGTCTCTCCACGGCGGGAGCCCCGCACACTCTGCCACCGCCCCACACTCTCCACCCGCTCCTTGTGCACACCCTGCCCCTCTCAAGTCCGCTCAGTTGCCAGGCTGCAGAGAATCCAGTCACCAATCTATGCAGGCCCACAAGTTGCCTGAGGGCTTGTTGTTGGGTGGGGCCAGTCTCTAGGGTGGGCTGCCTGCCCTGGCTGAGCTGTATTAAATCGGTGCTCTAGCGGGTGGGGCAGACCTGGGCTAGTAGGCCTCAGGGAGAACTCCAATGGCTTCTGTGTCAGTACGCCCACACCAGGCCACAACAATGGCTGCCGCCAATGTCCCAGTCCCTGGAGAGGTCTCACCCCTCACCAAGATGCACTCAGGACCTATTAGGTGAGTTTCTTTTCACCACAGCACTGTGCACCTTTCTTTCTGGTGATTTTAGGATGCTTTCTAAAACGGGTGAGTTTTCACGTGGGCCCTTTAAGAACCAGTTTTAGTTTCTTTGTGAACTGGGTTTTCTGTAGGTACTCCCCAGTGTTTTAGTAGCAGGCAAAGTCAGATATTATGCCACTCATCTCCATTGTGCTGGGTCCACAAAATGCCCACAGTGGGGGCTCTCCCCGGCTCAGGGCCCCGCGCCTCCAGGGAGACTGTGTACCTGTGAGCTGCTACCGGCAGCCGTGAAGCTGGCGGCTTGTGAAGGCAGTGTTTTTCCTCTCCAGAAGGGAGTCTCTGCCTCTTCTACCTCAGTTAGGATTGTCCGTTGTTGCAGGAGTTCCTCTTATGCAGTTTTCAGTTCTGTCTCAGGGGTAATTTTTCCACGAGTAGTTGTAAATTGGCTGTGTCCTCTGGAGGAGGTGAGTTCCGAGTCTGCTTACACAGCCATCTTGACTCTGCCTCTCCTTAATATATATTCTTAAAGATGTGTTGTTGTCATTTACTAGTGTCCAATTGACCAAAGCCAGTTAAAAGGCCAAGTTCACACAGAGTCAAAGTGGGAGGTTTCTACTAAAACACACAGATGAAGGGAGTGAACTGATGTGTGGGCATTTATGCAATCTACCACAGATAATTTTAGAGGAAAATTAATCTGAGGTAATATTCATATTTGTGTATTTGTGCATTTGAATGCCGAGGACCATTGTACAAAGCCAAAAGAAAATAAAGCAATAAATTAATTGGAGATGTAAGGTAAATTTACTTTGTACTATTTTTGTGTGTGTGTGTGTGTGAGGAAGATCAACCCTGAGCTAACATCCATGCTAATCCTCCTCTGTTTGCTGAGGAAGACCGGCTCTGAGCTAACATCTCTTGCCAATACTCCTCCTTTTTTTTTTCCCAAAGCCCCAGTAGATAGCTGTATGTCATAGTTGCACATGCTTCTGGTTGCTGTATGTGGGACATGACCTCAGCATGGCCTGACAAGCGGTGCGTCGGTGCATGCCCGGGATTCGAACCCGGGCCGCCAGTAGCGGAGCGCACACAATTAACCGCTAAGCCACGAGGCCGGCCCTTTACTTGGTACTTAAAGTCTGCTTGCAAAAATTTGGTAGTTTATTTTTCAGGTGTATGCAAATTCTGGTGAAAAAATATATATATTGATTATTTTCACTTGAACCAGTTGTATTCCTTAACTCTCTTGATGGGTTTCTCTCTGGCCTTAGGAAGTTAATGTAGCACTTGGGGGCAAGGATGCAGCCTAATAGCCCCACAATTGAGGCCAAGATGGAGAGGCTCTCCACGGCCACCATGACCTTGTCCTTGGTGTAGTGGCAGGCAGGGAGGAAAGTGTCCCAGACACTGCAGAACATCAGCATGCTGAACGTCAGGAACTTGGCTTCATTAAAGGTGTCAGGCAGGTTCCAGGCCAGGAAAGCCACAGTGAAGCTGCCCAGGGCCAAGGATCACAGGTATTCCAGGACACAGTACAAGGCAGTGACTGAGCCCTTGTTGCACACGATGAGGATGTGGCCGTGTTCAGAGTGTGCAACTGTATCAATGAAGAAGGAGAGGTTCCAGCCAGATCGCACAGAGACTCAGCTGGATAAAGGAGCAGATGGGAATGATGAAGTTAGGTGCCCCTGACACCAACCACTGCCACATCCTTCTCCCTGGTTCAGTGACCTTGAAGGCCACCACAACAGAAATAGTTGTGGCCAAGACAGTGGAAAAAGCCACGGTAAAAACAACTTTAAATGTGATTTGTTGAATAATGTAGGTGGTTGTGTTGGGTCAGCCTATGAAGAGTAAGGAGCAGAGAAAGCAGAGGGTGAGGGAGATGAGCAGGATGTAGCTGAGAGTCCAACTCTTGGCCTTGATTACAGGAGTGTCTCGGTGCTTCACAAAGACCCCAAGGACCACTGCTGTGACAACAGAGAAACAAGGAGCTGTGCAAGCCAGAGTCTTCCCTAAAGAATCTTCAAATGCCAGAAATGTCACAAGTTTCAGCAGGCTGCGATTTCTCTCATTGTTTGCATACTGGCTTCCTGGACGCCCTATACATTGATCTCTATTTGAAAAGGAAAGGAAAGTCTTGGTGTTTCAGTCAGCCACTCTTCCACATTCCCAAGACAAAAAACAAAAGTCTCATTGACATTATAGGGCCCATTGCCCACACTTTATTTGGTTGTGAGACACAAAGTTGCAGAGACTTACGTTAAAAATATTCGCATTAAAGAGTTCCGTTCTATGCCAGAATGCTTTTAGCTTGAAGTAGGTGATAATCCACCTCCAGAAGTTCCAAGTTTGGGTCTTGTGTTAGTTGGATGTTTCCATAAACTTAAGAGTTTAAGGGCGAATATTTTAGGTGCTGGGGATTTTGCAACACACCAGTGAGGTACTGGGAAAGTGAGGCAGGGAAAGGAAGGCAGGGCATCAGGGACATCAAGTGCTTTACCACTGTGCTCACCTAGAGCTCAATGTCTCTGGGGAGCACTGTGAGGCAAGAGGAACACATGGGAACAAGTCATCTCAGCTGAAGATGAGGCAGCTGCAACACATACGCATGCATGAACATCAGCCATCATTCAAGGGCTACGCCCTGGCCTATGAATTTGTATTGGGCAAACTTTTACTGTAAAGTGACAGAGAACAAATATTTTAGGCTTTGTGGGCCATAGGGTCTCTGCCACAACTACACATCTCTGACCTCAGGGCATGAAGCAGCGATTCTTATTGTTGAAAGTGGGCATTCTTTTCTCGTCCCTATTTCTACAAATAATATTAGAACAATGCAATTACCGTAATTACAGCTTTTCTTTTTGAATCACTTTTCTATATAAATCTTGTTTCTCCATTTTTCTAACTCGGTTATTGTTTGATAAAAAACGTAGTAAAATTCTTTACTTTCAAAGTAAATTCCTTTGATAAAGTGGTTTGAATTGCGGTAAAGCTAAAAATTATTTAGAAAAGGATACAGACTTTTGTAATATTCAGACATTCCATTTGGGAAATTTAATGGCACTAAATGTATTCATTTTCTTTTGCATTTCCCAAACACATTTTTAGCAAAAATTAAAACTATGCTTCGCATAACATACAGCAACTGCCTACAAGTACACTTCCTCCATTGTACCTAGCTATTAGAACCCCAATTTTGAGTGACCTAAGACAATTGTGGCAGATCTAAGCTAATTTTTGCCAGAGTGTGCTCCACCTCACTTGTCAGCTATGTGCCATGGGCCTAAATCAATGACAATCTGATTGTATGGTCTCTTTCTTGCACTAAATAAAACCTGCATCTAATAGGATGCTATAGCTCACTCTTCCTCTTTCTTTCCCCTGTGGATGATAAGCAGTGGCAGACACGTGTAAAAATAAAATCCAACACACTAAGCATATTGAAGCAAAAGTTATATGGAGCCTGAGTCTTTGTTATCAAAAGGTTGATAGACAAAAAAAAACCTTTGCATCTGTCTATGTCTGAAATTCTTGTAACATAAATAACAAATGTCATGATTTAAGGCCGCTATGAGGTTCTCTATCACTTTGAGCTGAACAAATTCTAACTAACGTATTTTGTGCATTACGTTTTTGTGTTTTTGAGAGTGAGAAATGAGACTTTAATACTGCATTATCAAACACTTTACTATTGATATGTGGGAAAATCATTACTATTGATACATTAATTTCATCTTTTATTTATTTATTCGGTTATTTATTTATCTTTTGATTGAGGAAGATTAGCCTTGAGCTAACATCTGTGCCAGTCTTCCTCTATTTTGTATGTGAGTGGCCACCACAGCATGGCTGATATGCGGTGTAGGTCCATGCCTGTCATTTGAACCCATGAACCCGGGCCACCAAAGTGGTGCATGCTGAATTTTAACGACTACACCACAGGGCCGGCCTGATACATTATTTTGGATCCCACTAATTGATTAGATATTTTTGCATTCTAATTTAAAATATTTTTTGCATTATGTAAGTAAACATTGAAGCAGATTCCACTGGTTGCCTATTTATGACACATCTATCCCCTTTCTACCAGCAGCTCAGTTGTACTTTGACATTCAACTTCTTCCATGAGGCCGTGTGATTGAGGGGAGGCTGACAGCTCTAAATCAATTATAATTGACTCCACTTTGAGGATGTGTTTTTGAGTTACTCTTACAAAGTCAGGGGGAGTAGATGCCCACTCTTTTTCATCTTTCTGTTCTCTTACTATGGTATAATACTTTAAACAGCTCAGCCTTTGAGACCACTAGGAGCCCAGCCTGAAGAGAAAGCTGGGAACCCAAGATGATAGAACAAAATATGAGAATATCATCTGTGCTTGATTATAGTTTTGAGCTGCTGAATTCTCTAATCCTCGAGTCATTCTATCTCTGGCCATTTTTTTAATTGTTTCACTTTTTTTAATTTTTGAAAAGTGATATTTATGACAATATTCATTAAGTAAAAAACAAATAGAATGAAACATATTTCCCTCTCCATCTTTATAATGCAACACTGTGCTTTTATTTTTTTCTGGCACAAAGAATCATCATAGTAAATTACTTTGGTCTTTTTTATGGGCTATAATAAAAATTTTTTAAAACACACATTTAGTTGTTTTCTTTTTAATTTATAGCCAGATGCATTCTAACAACAAACATAATTTGTAAACATGCTCTCTCCTCCAGCCCTTATTTATTTCTGTAATATGTTATTTCTTGCATTATTTTACTGGACAGAACATTTAGCAATGTCAAGAGATAACTTTGGTAATTAGTACGTATGAATTCCTTGCTGTTTTGTTTGTTAAGACTGGAATATTGTACTTTAAATATGATGGGATTTTTTTTTCATTATTTACCTATTCCATCATCATCCACGATCAGTCTTTTATCATCTCATTCCAGCCATACTAGTCTTATTCCATATGTCTGAATACACCGCATAAAAACATTTTAAAAACACTTTATTGAGGTATGACTGACATACAAAAAGCTGTACATACTTAATGTGTACAACTTAATGTGTTTGGAGATAATATACACCCGTGAATCCATCATTACAATCAAGCCCTTAAACCTATTCATCACATCCAAATGCTTCCTCCTGTCCTCTTTATTTTTTTATTTTAACCTCCTTTTTGAAAATACTTTTTTTCTTTTGAGGTAGGAACACTTAACATAAATCTACCCTCCTAATAAATTTTTAAGTCTACAATACAATATTGTTAACTATAGGCCCATGTTGGACCGTAGGTTGCCAAAACTTATCCATCCTGCATAACTTTTGTTGTCCGAACTTCTATTGCCAGGAATCCCTCTTCATCTTGAACTGACAAATCCCCACATGTTTTTAAAAACTCAACTCAAGCATCAGCTTTCCATGAAGAATTATCTGATTCATCCAAGTAAGACTATCTACTCTTGTTGAGTCTGCTAACTTCTAACTACCTTTATTATGGCACTTTTCAAATTGCCCTGCTATTCTTTTTTCACATGTACCTCACTATGATTTCTTGGAAAGCAGGGCCTTTATCTTATCAAGTTTGCATGCTCGGTTCATTGTTTATATCTTCTACCAGAGCAATAATAATATAATATATCCATTCATTTATTGAATCTTTAGTTCTGGTTTTTGCACACCTACTATTTGTAAGACACAGTGCTCGTCACCTTGGGTGTAAATATATGAATAGGAAGAATGTCCTAAAGACACCCACATTTACTTCCATCTTAATACCATGTGTGTTATTCTGTGATCAAGATTAGTATATGGTGCTACGGAATCTCTAAGTGTTTGTCTAACACAACGTGTAGTTTAAGAGCTGTATTCCCTTGAGAAGAGCTGCTTCAGCAGAACCTAACAATGTGAGTATCAAGAAACCAGATCAAGGTAACTCCCAACATGGAAATGATGTATTGATTACCTAAATGAATCTATTGAATGAGTGAATGAAATAATAGAAAATAAAGAAGAAATGAGATGCTGTTGGTTAATCCTAGACCCTTTACATTTTATTTGGAGACAAAGAAGACCTGAGAGAAAGTGATTGTGTAATTTTGCCAGTTCATACCTGTCTGATTACATTTTTCTCTCTCGACACAATACACAGTCAAAACAGCAGGTTGCTCTCTTCCTGAGGGATTTTCCTGAATCCTGGCTGACAGAACATCCTACACCCATAGGGGTGAGTTTGAAAGAAGAGAATTATTGATAATAATGAACAATACTATATAATTGGATAATATTTTATTATTTTATAATATTGAATAATTGATAATATTATTTAAATTATCTCAAAAACTCTCTTAAAGATCACCTCTAAGATATGACATGCTTGATGCACCCAGGGAAAGCAAAATAAAATCAAGGTCAATCTGCAGAAAACAATTCCCAACATGAAGATACATAATGTTTTAAAACATTTTCCATCTCAATGACTAGGACACTTGTTTGTTTTAAGCAAATGGGGCACTTGAACATGAATCATATTTGTTATTGCCAAATGTGATTCTGAATATGGTATTTCTGGATTACTTTTTTGAACTATAAGCAGATTTTACCTTAATAATAAATAATATTTAAATTCATACAATATATTAACATGAGAATTGTTTGATTAGTACAAATTGCAGTTACTGAATTTATTTAGTAATATATTTAATGTCAGGTAGATTATACACCAAAGACACAGGGATGGGCTTGAATGATATAATATAGCATCTTGAGGGATGACTTACAGGACTGAGTTTTAAAGGGAAATCTGATGAAGAGGAAGAATGTAGTTCCTGGAAGAGCAAAACGAATCTTTTTTTCTGATGGTGAATTTTTCTACAAGAATGTATAAAGGTGGTATGAAGAGATGGAAATATAAGGAATATTAATAAAATATTTAAATATTAAAAAAAACCTTAATGTCAATTCCTTTGATTCTAGTTAAAGAGAATAAAATCTGTTTTCTGGAAGAAAACCAAATGGCCAAAGACAATTTGAATTTTATCTACAAGTCATCAAATGTCTAGATCGTCAGCATCTGTTATGTCTTCAAGGCACAACGCATGGACAGCAATGAATTTGCAAGCAATGAGATTGACACTTTTTCAGCTTAAATAGGAATTTAAATCATCAATTTTTTATCAGCTCCTCCTACTAAATTGGTAGCCTCACTCTCCTGCTGTAGCATAGAAAGCATTTCAAAATTTGGGAATTTCTCCTTAATTAAATGGGTACTTTCAATATCTCTTGGACAGTAAGAAAAATTATATCAATTAATTGGGATTTTGTTATGAGTTAAATAATTTCATCATTATTTTCATATATGGTCTCTATCTTGTGATGTAGATGAAGAATTAATCCAAGATTGTGTTTTCTGCAACCTTTTTGAATCCGACGGCCAAGTCGATCAGCTCCTCATGTATGATGAAATCTTGACCACGTGGATCCTGGGAAACAAACTCCCTTACTTTCACCTGAAGTCCAAGACCTTTAGGAAAATGACATAGTTCAGAATTTCATGCTATGACACAGAGTTTCTTTTCTCATCCAGTGTCTCATGAGCTCCAGTGCTGTTTTTAAATTGGGTGTTTTTTAGGAATGGGTGGAGATGAAAGGGGGACATAGTTGTGAAATGAAATGAGCATGGAAAGTGAGGACAGAAAACTCAGATGCGAACTGGTGGGGATACTCAGTTGCCCAGCAATTAGATTTATTCCCCTCTATATTAGTCATCTTCTGAATAAGTTCAATTTGGGGAGTGTTTACTATTCTGCGTGCTTAAGGAAGAAGGCATTCTTGTCTGCCCTCAGAGAGCACATGGTGATTTGTTTAAACTATTCCTGAAGATTCCATGTCCAGGGAGTGCTGTAGAGCTAAACCTGAGCACCTTGAGCAATGAGGTTTGCTTTAGGGGTGCTAGGGAGTTTCCTTGAACTCAAGAAGAGGCAAAGAAAGAAAGCTTGCTTCTTACTAATGAACAAAATAATTTATTAAATGAGAGAGAGATATAAAAGCTACTAGTAAAGAATATTCATACATTAATTGATATAATTTATATATAAATGTATAACTAATATTTATATACTACATATATATATAAAGTTCTATATTCATAAATAAATGTATATTCACAATAAATGTGTGTATTTAGATCTGATATCACATTAACTTCCTTGTACCTGAGAGCAAGAGTTTCAAGACACATTATGCATAGGTTTTGGATTTATAAAAATCTAGGTTCATCTAAGTAGAATTGAAAAGCTCTTGGGGAAATTAAAATATATTTCAACGTATTGGGGTTCTCATCTGTAAAAAGGGGATCAATCTCCTTTCTTCCAAAAGTCATTTTAAATTTCAATGAGGAAATACTTATTTAGCTATCAGTAGCCTTTCTAGAAAAATGCAGGAAGTTCAAATAAATTGTCCTATCCCCAGTGGCATTTAAGATATCATGGGATGGGGCCAGAAATAGATTTTGCAAATCCCTGAATTTTTAAATTCCCTGGGATGAATTGTCATCAAGTTTTATCTTACAAACTTACCTCTCACAGAGAAAGTTTTTAATTGATTATTTCTAGTTAAAAGAGTTGACACTGTTGCTAATTAGCCCTTACAATTATTAAAGATTTACTTGCAACCTGTAAAGAAAGAACAGAAATTCATTATGCTCAAGTCACTGCTGATCTGTCACAATGTCACAATCACAATTCTATATCCAAATAAAATAACTCTCGGCTCCTAAAAAAACAATAATGGGATCACATTTAAGGGAGAAATTTTACCTGCTAAGGGAGAAACATGAGCTGGCCTGCATCCATTATGGACATCACTTCTGCTTTTATCAAAAGCATTTCATGGAGGGCTGAGGCCGCCACATCCACAGCATGATAGGTGTAGTAGCTGGATCCAGACATGGTCGTGTCTATTTTGTCCTTTGGCAGAGAATCAAGGGAGACATTGAGTGGACACTCCAAAATTTTCCACATTCAGATTCTGCAAATGAGGAGTTAAAAATTTCAAGCCATAATTTGGTAAAGAAAAAGTCTTCTTAGTATTTAGAGGGGCTAACTGTCCATAGAGAGTGTTTAAATCCAGATATCTCAAAGTTCTGGTGTGCAAAGGAAAGACTCCCATGGTAAGTATCTAAAAAGTGGTGAAGTGGAATAAAAGTAGAATCCCATTGTGCATGTAGTGATCCACACCTTCTGAGTGGTTAAATAATAGTTTCCTGCAATGCTCACACTTATTAGTATACTTGTGTCAGCATACATGGTAAACGTATTGGCTGATGAGCCTATGATTCTGACAATGAAGGTCCAATCTTTTGAAGTGTACGTCCCCTTGGTCACAGGTATCTTAGTAACAGGCAGGCACCGTTCATAGTCACCTCTCTTCTAAGTACCCAGAGGAACTGCTCACTTTTTATATCAACTGACACTAAATTTCCCACCCAAGTCCAGCCAAAATGTATCAACAGCGAGACCCTTCTGAAGACTAAAGATATGTTCTTGGAAGCCATCTGATAGAGAGGAAATCTAGTACTTACCTTTCAGTACAGGATCAATATCTCCATAGGTTATCTGAATCAAAAGAGTAAAAAGGTTCTGTATTGAGTTCTCTGGAAACAACATAAGCAGAATTTCAGAAAATTCATATGATCAGGTAGCTAAACTTATATTCTTGGCCATAACACTGTGAATGTGAAGCAATATTATCTGATGGTAGAAATGATTGAGTGTAAGCTTGGCTTTGAATCCAGACTGCCTGGATTCAAACCCTGACTCTAATATGACTAGCTTCACGATCTTGAGAAGGTTACATAACGTCTACCCATCTTAGTTTCTATATCTCTAAAAATTCCCATAATAATGGTACATTTTCATTGCCTTTTATTAGGATTAAATTTGTGACTATTCGTAAAGCATTTGAAGAGTGTAAACTTTTTTCATTGATTTTTTCATTTTTAAAAAAAAATTTGTTTATTGCAGTAACATAGGTTTATAACATGGCGTAAATTTCAGGTGTACATCATTATATTTCTATTTCTGCATAGATTACTTCATGTTCACCACCCAAATACTAATTACAACTCATCACCACACACATGTGTCGAATTATCCCTTTCGCCCGCCTCCCTTCCACCTTCCCCTCTGGTAACCACCAATCCAATCTCTGTCTCTATGTGTTTTTTTGGTGTTGTTATTATCTACTACTTAATGAGTGAGATCATACGGTGTTTGACCTTCTCCTTCTGAATTATTTCACTTTGTATAATACCCTCAATGTCCATCCATGTTGTCACAAATGACTGGATTTCATCATTTCTTATGGCTGAGTGATATTCCATTGTGTATATATACCACATCTTCTTTATCCATTCATCCCTTGATGGGCACTTAGGTTGCTTCCAAGTCTTGGCTATTATGAATAAAGCTGCAATGAACACAGGGGTGCATGTATCTTTACGCATTTGTATTTTCAAGTTCTTTGGATAAATACCCAGCAGTGGAATAGCTGGATCATGTTGTAGTTCTATCCTTAATTTTTTGAGGAATCTCCATACTGTTTTCCATAGTGGCTGCACCAGTTTGCACTCCCACCAGCAGTGTATGACAGTTCCCGTCTCTCCACATCTCCTCCAACACTTGTTGTTTCCTGTCTTGTTAATTATAGCCATTCTAATGGGCGTAAGGTGATATCTCATTGTAGTTTTGATTCGCATTTCCCTGGTAGTGAATGATTTTGAACATCTTTTCATGTGTCTGTTGGCCATCTGTATATCTTCTTTGGATAAATGTCTGTTCAGGACTTTTGCCCAACTAAAATGATTTTAAGTACATGTTTACATATAAAATTTTACTAACGAGAAGATAAATAATTAAGGTGTGGTTATTTCAGAATATTCAGCTTCCACTCCTTTGAGGGAATTTGGGCAACTACATTTCCAGAAGCTACTGTGGTCTGCTTTAGCCAATGATGCTAGCCTCAGGCTACTTCATCCCTTCTCAGCTTCACACACCAAAATAATGAATCCACCATATCAAGAACTATCTGTGGTAGGTATTTTCCTATTAGGGAGATATGCAAACGCACTTTCTTCTTTTCCACTTGAGTGGCCACAAAATTTCACCAAGGAGGAAAACTTCAGTCCCTCCAGATCCATCCCCCCAACATGCTCATACCTGTGGTATTTGTAGAGCTCCAGCAGTGTCCCAATCTGGGCAGAGAATGCTGGTGTGGTTCCTGCAGTGACAGCCACATCCTTGTTCTGTGTCTGGCAAGTGTAATTAGGGATCTTCTGGCCCCAACCCAATGACTACCTCATGGTGCTTTCCAAGGTGCTGACATTACTGTGAAAGGAATTGTAGACATGGAAACCCAGAGACAGGTTGGAGAGCAGCTGGGGGCTCCTGTTGATCTCCTTGAAGGCAAAAGCAAAGACCAAGACATAACGATAATTTTTGTAGTTCAGCCTGTACCAAAGCCATAGTATTAGAAATAATGATCAAGTGATGCACTTTAGGAGTAACTCCTGTGGGAAAAAAAAGAGGAAAAGCATGGCATTTTGACTCAAGCAACTTGTCCATTCCAGAGCAATTACTGTCTCTTCATGACTTTGGAATCCAAAGCACGTGCACATGGGGTTCCCAAAACCTTGGAAGATCCAGCACTACCGCTCTGCACTCAAAAGACATAGACCAATGTCCTAAAATGAGTTAGTTGGAAGGGTGCTTAAGGGGAAAGGACCAATTTACATATTTGTTTACAAGTCAAACACTACTTCATGCAGGCCAGCAACATGAGGTTGGTCATGGCCAAGTGCCGGTATAATGAGATGAAGCAAAAGTTCATGATCCATACAAAGAAACTAGCTAGGTCAGGGAAGTGCATAAGAAAAGCTTGGAGGAAGGGCAAGTCGAATATAGAATGGTGTCATCAAAACTCTTGCAATATATCTTTCTAAAACTGCCTGCCTCACAGACTTAGGAAATACATACTAGCAGAAGCAGGGAAATGTACCATCATAAATAAGGAGATAGTCTTAGGGAGAAAATAAGAGGAAGAAGCAATTTATGACTCTATGTTTTTTCTAAAAGTGTAAAAACAATTCAGAGTCCAAGGAGCAAGGCAAACTTGCACCTTTCATCTATTTCTTTACAGATTAGAAAACCATCATAGACAGTGAGCTTTAGAGCTTATCTTTGGGTTGATGCCTCTCTTCAACGTCTAAGTTCAGTCCAACTTTAATTTTCAAACAATTTAATTGACAAGGTACAGCATGCAATTCCAGAATATTGCAGAGTAGAACATAGGCTTTTGTCGCTCTAATATTAAAATATTATTTTCATTGGTGAATACAGCTTTAAAAACCAAAATGTTGGGATGCTATAATTCTGAGTCACACAGAAACACTCAGATTGGATTACAAATAGGACTTTTATTAATTTCCTATTGCTACTCTGAGAAACTACCACCGATTTAGAGACCTAAAACAAGACAAATTTATTATCTTATACTTTGGGAGGTCAGAAATCTAAAATGAGTCTCACTGGTGAAAATCAAGGTGTTAGCAGGACTGCATTCCTTCTGGAGGCTCTAGACAAGAGTCCATTTCTTTGCATTTTCTAGCTTCTAGAGGCTGCTCCCATTCCTAGGTAAGAGCCTCATATCACTTCAATCTCTGTTTCCGTTGTCAGAACTCCTTCTCTGACTCTGACATTCTTGACTTATTCTTTCACTTGTGAAATCACCCTTGTGATTATATCGGACCCATCCAGATAATTCAGGATTATCTCCTCATCTGAAGATCCTTGACTTCATCACACTTGCAAAGTCTCCTTTCTATGTGAGGTAACATATTCACAGATTCGAAGGATTAGGACTTGGTCACCTTTGGGGGCACATTCCACCTACCACAGGATCCAACTACATACTTTCCAATACTTGAAGCAAAACACAGAAGTGATTAAAGTATCTAGAAATGATATCCCATTTAAATATGAACAAAAAGAAAGCATGGGTATCCTTGTTAATATCTGATAAAATCCGAGTTCAAAGCAAAAAGCATGTGAAATATCAAAGGTGGTGACCATATGTCATATGTGACATATGTGGTGACCATATGTGGTGAAAGGAAGAGAAGATCAAGTGCTAAAAGTCAATATACATACCCCCAAAGTGAAAAAGAGCTATTATTTATAGATCAATGTGCATAAGTACATATATGAACAACCAGATTTGGAGATTTAACACAACCTCTGGTCAAATTAAAGATGAAGAAAATATGCAAAGTTATGGAAGACTTAAGCTTAACAGATATTTACATAAAAATGTCAATAACGGTGGTATTCTATGAACACCAAAGAATATACATACATTTAACCATGCACTGGGCCATCAAGTAAGCCTTTGAACATTGAAATTATACACTGTGCATTCTCTGACCACAGTATCATTAGCCTAGCAATTAATAAAAAGACATCTAGAAAATTTCATCATATATATATGTTAAACACTTGATCTTTGATAAGTACTAGGGAAATAATGTACACCATGACTATAGTTAGCACTGCTGTATAGTACAAATAAAGTTGTTAAGAGATAAAACCTGACTTCTCATCACAAGGAAAAAAATATCTTTTCTTTTTTTTGCTTTTTCTTATTATTATATTTATATGAGATGATAGATGCTAGCTAAACTTATTGTGGTCAACATTTTACGAAATATCTAAGTCAAACCATTATGCTGTACACCTTAAATTTATACAGTGATGAACTTCAATTATATCTCATTAAACTAGAAAACAACAGATCTTTTTCAGGGAATGCTCCAAATTATTTTAGACCATAAAGGATACTCAGTAAATGCATTTTGAAGAAAAATGAATATCATGTCAATAAAAAGTTCCTTTTTGAATAATCTATATACTTTGATGAGACTTGTTCTTAGCACTAACTTCTAGCCAAGATATGGTGTGCACAAGGATTCTCTCCCCTCCCACTTCGTGGGTCTGGAGCAGGATGGCATGAGGATCACCACAGTGAGATCGTGGTTTTTTTTGCCTGCAACTTGCATCCTTTAGGCTTTCAGAAAATAATCACTAATGGAGATTATTCCAAGGCAGGAGAAAATAAAAGATGCTTATTTCTGTCTTCTGTTTAGAAGGAAAATATTCCAGAAGGGAAAAAAAAAGGAAGCCACAAATAATTATTAAAGGAAAAAAAGGAGCTGGTGATTCACAGTTTATGGGAGATTCTCAACACAGCTTTTATATTCAACTTTCATAACTGTCAGAGGGATTCACACACACACATGAACTTACAGGTAAAATGTGACATCTTTGCTTGGACGAATCACAAAGAAATTTCTGTTGCATTTCTGAATCCTGGGTCAATGTATAGAAGGGGGAAAACCCACTGGCCAGCAAGTCCCCTTCCATGTAGACCCTGGGCCTTATGTAATCAAAGCCATCATAATAACTCATCATGCACATGGAATGTGGAAATTTCGCAAGGAGGGGCAGAAGAAGCAGAAAGAACATCTCAGCTGACTCACCAGCTTGAGGCAAGGCCTCTAGTCAGTTGTGACTGGGGGAGCAGAGCTGGAAGGAGACCTACAGTGTAGCCCTCTGCAGGGAAATTTTACTCTCGTGCAGTGTACACGTGTCTAAATGTGCTCTGCCATTCAAGACCATGGAAAGAAGATTAGTTATTGATCAGAACTATGGCATTTTCAGAAGCGATATATACTGGCTCAGATCTTCCCTCAATGTCACTGTGGATCAGAGTTGCTTCTGGTCTCCTCTTGCTGTCACTCCCCCAGTCCAGGCCTAACTGGTCACTGCTCTCAGTAAGGAGCTCTGGGGTCCTCCCTGCCCTGGGGCTCTGCTCCTGGGACCCTGAGCCCTGGTAAAGACAAAGGTGAAAAATATGTTTGGGCAACATCTTCCACTGCAGGTGCCAGAGATGTCATCAGGGCTGGGGGTCAGCAAGGCTCTGGGAACAACCCCATACGGAGGTTAGATTTTTTCTTTCCCAGGCAAACATTCTGTTTCTTGCAATTGACTGAAAGTTGTTGCATCCAACAAAACACAGTATTACAAAGAGCTGGTATTACAATCAGCATAAACAGCCCAGCATGATTCCTGTGATACCCAAGGAGGAGGTCATTGACCATGCCTTGGGTAACCCTCAAGGGTACTTTACAGCCTATATCGCCAACCTCACCCTTAGGACTTTTTGACCATTATCTGAAGAACTGGTCTCATGCACAGTTCAGGGAATAGATATCCATTATCCAGTTCGTACCAGTTTGGCATGGGATAAAGTCTAAGTTCACATATATTTACACCTAACCTATTCCTTAGACCTATGTCCTGTGCCAGGACTCCAACACTTACTTACTACATGTTCCAGTATCTTCCATTTAAATTCTGTCTCTCCTAAACCCAAAGTCCCTCTCAACAGCTCTTTTGCCGTTTCTCTGCTAATCTTCAAGGCAAACATTTGCAAGGGTTGTTAGTGTTCAAATAATCCTCTTCTTCAATTCCCATTCTTTTCAATTCACTTCAATCAGATTTGTCCAAGTATGTCACTCAATCTGCTCTTGTCAAGGACATCAGCAGCTTCTATGAGGTCCAAATCAGTGGTCATTTTTTACTCTCATTTTACTTCACCACGCAGCATCATTTCACCCAGCTGACTGCTCTATCCTTAGGACACTACTTTCTAAGTGTTTTACTTTTTCTAAGTTCTCCATATTCTCCTACCTCGTGTGTATCTCTCTCCTGATCTCCTGTACTGTAACCTCTTTGTTTTATTCACCGTTAAATGCTTGATAATTGATAATAATGAGAAAACTGACATGTCACTTGCCTGAGCTCTCTGGTTAGAAAATGGTAGAGCCCAGATTTGAGCCCAGACAGTCGGTACCCTTAACCACCAGCCTATTTGTTGAGTATATTCTATATGCCAAGCACTGTTGGAGACACTGGTGTCTGCAGCAATGAATAAAACTCAACTTCTGCTATTGGAGCACTTAAGTTCTAATAGGGGAAAGACAGATTATAGAAAAATCAAGAAAATATGTTACTATAAGTGTTATGTAGAAAATGAAAGTATTTTAAGACAGTTAATAGGGATTGGGATCTTGCTATTTTACATGGAATAAGAAGGGAAAAAGTCTTAATTAAGGGGCACTTGAACAGAGACCTTCACGAGTTGGGACAGTGAGTCATATGAATTTGTGTGGCTAAAGCAGTTTATTCATGCAAAGGTCCACAACATGGAGACCAGTGTGACTGGAGTACATCATGGTGGGGACAGGGAAGGAGTGGTAGAAGATGATGTGGTCAGAGACATGATGGGTCCTGATCTTGTTGGGCTTTATGGTTCACTATTAGGTCTTTTCCTTATGCTATCAATGAGTTGGCATATCAGTAGGAATCTCAGCAGGAAACAGAGGACACACTGAGACTAGGATGATTCAAGAAGAGTTTTCCTACAAGGGCTTCTCGGAGTTGTGGACAGGATGTAAGAAAACCACAATAGGTGGTTGGTACCCAGTAAGCTGGTAAGTGTAGGGCTCTATTAACACCCATGAGCCTGAAGGGGTAAGGAGAGTGAGCAATTATCCAATTCTAGAAACAAGAGAGGAGGGAATTGCATTCCAGGAGCTGAAAGGAGGTCAGAAGTAGCATCCAGCCCCAGGTTCTCCTGCAAGAAATATCCAGGACCAGATGTCACTCTCTTTCATCCTTCTGATTTCATGTCTAGGCTCTCCATTGACTAAACCCAGCCAAAAGCCTTAAAGCAAGAAAGCCCGCTGACATAGTTCATCTTCATTAACCTTCCTGGGTGCATCAAGATAGAGAAGGCGGATCTACTGGGGCAATGGAAGATATTCTGAACTGTGCAGCCCTTTTTTCCTGAGAATATACTCTTGTCAATCACCTGGGTGGAAAGTTCATAGCCCTGCCCAGGAATCCCATCAGCTACTGCACTGTCCTAGGTGCAATCCAAGCATGGATACTCCCAGGTGTAGTATAAAATAGGTTGCCTTTGCAGGTGTTCTTCACGTATGATGGGTTATGGCGTTCTTGGGAAGAATTTCAAACAATAATTAACCAACAGGTCCTAATTCCCAGAGGTGGATACTTCTACCAGGAAACAAAGTCAGAGTCCCATTGAACTTTACTACTGCTTATGAGACCAACAGAAGGGAAGAAGTCACTATGGCCTCTGGCACAAGTAATTCATCCAGAGGACATGGGGCTTCTGTTATAGAGTGAGGGTAAAGAAGACATTTGGCCTTCAGGTAATCCATTGGGATATCTTTTGATATTCTTTCCCCAATAATTAAGTGTAGCAGCTGTATCCTGTGAAGGGAGTGGTGATCAGGTGTTCAGATGACTCAGGGATGAGGAACTGGATCCTCCCTCCTGATAAGCCACCCAGACCACCAAAGGTGCTTGTCAAGGGTGAAGGGAAGCTAAATGTGACAGTAGAAGTAGTGGGATGGTAAGTATCAGTTGGAGCACGAAGAAAAGGTGCAGTCAAGAGCTGTCTGTAATTTGTCCCACTGATCTTCCTCTTCTAAGTTTCCTCAGTCAACATAACCGACCAGAATCCTAGTGCACTGACTGTAAGAAGCAAATGCATCTGAGTGGCATAAGTGATGGACCACAATGGAGACAGTGATATATTTTCTAGATTCTTCTTTAAGGATTAAGTCGCTCGCTCTTGTAACTGCAGAAAGTCTTCTAAGGGCTCATCCGGCCAACCTCTCAGGGAATTTCCTTGGGCCAAAGGAAAGTGCCACACCTAAGATTGTGACCACTCCCAATGGCAGCCCACTTCCAATGACTGGTTCATGGGGGGAGGATACAAAGGCCCAATTCCTTTGCCTCACTTGAGAGACCCCTGAAGGGCCACCTCAGCTCCAGTGCTCCCATTGGGATCAACTGTGGTCTCCATTTTTAACTTATCACAGTTCAATCTCTTCTGCCTAATCTCAGTTCTCTTCTTTAGAGATAGTTACCTCAAGCAAGTAACAAACTATTTATGCCAAAGTTTCTTCATCTTTATAATGAGAACAATGAGCGTGCCTACTTCACAGATTTGTATTAAGGATTCAATCAGCTAATATATGTAAAACATTTATGAGACTCCCAGTATATAGGAAACATTATACTTCATCTTTTATTGTGAATTAATTAAAATCCATTGCAGGATTATACTGAGCAAATCGGCCACATACAAAAAAGAGTAATATTGTATGATTATATTTGTATGAGTTCCAAGAACAGTCAAAAAATAATCTGTGATAGGAAAAATAATCAGAACAGTGGTTGCATCTAACCTCAGATTGTGGAGAAGGGGTGAGGCAGGAGTAAGGATTGACCAAGAACGGACATGGAGGAACTTTATGGGGTCAGGAGAACGTTCTATATCTTGAAAGGAGTATAGGTTACATAGGTGTATACATTTGTCAAAATGCATTGGGTTCTACATCTAAGATCTATGCATTGTGCTATGTGTAACATATGCCTCAATTTAAATCAGATTCATTTTCCTAAGTGAAAGAAGCCAGAGACATAAAGCCATTTATTGTAGATTCCATTGTACGCCATTTGGGGAAAGACAAAACTGTACGGAAGGACAACAAATCAACGGTTTCCAGGGCAAAGAGTAAGAGAGGGGATGACTACAAAGGGACTGCACAAAGGAATTTTGGAGTGATGGAATTTTCCTATGAAGACAGTTCATGTGTGTGTCATGTTCGATCATGACTGTGTTGATGGATACACAACTCTATGCATTAGCCAATGCCCATAGAACTGTACACCCCAGAGTGGATATTACTGTAGGTTCAAAAAATTAATCCACCCGGTAGTGAATGGAACGTAAAACGGAAAACAAGCTATAACAAATGAATCTAAATGTATTGCAAATGAATAACATTGTCACAATGAAGGCTATGATAACGAAAGCAAATTTACTTTGGAAAAATATGTTTTACCAGATCCTGTAAGCCTGGATCAAAAGAACTGATCAGAAATCCTGTACTCTAATTCATGAAAAATGTTTCTCGGAAGGGTATGGGTTAGCAATTCTGAGACTAGTTTATGCGTATACCAGATCTGAACAACTAAGTAAATATATTGTAGATGATGAGAGCCAGTGTATCACAGTCAAAGAAAGATGTTATAAACAAAGAAAGAGAGAAGGCTAGCTCTTATTCCACTCCAACTGAGGCATTTGATTGGAATAAGAGCTACTATTATCAATTCATGATTTTCACGGATGGATGGGTAGATAGATAGATAGATAGATACATACATACATACATACATACATACATAGATACATAGATAGATAGATAATGTGTGTATGTAGAGGATAGTATAGCTTCATATCTTTCCAAAGCATGTGAGGTCAGAAGGCCTAGAAGAACGACACTTCAGTAATAATGAGAATACTTATCAACCACCCAGAAATTGGTATCTAAGATACTATTCTAAAGAAAAAGGAAGGAACCAGGGCTCTCTGGAAGAATACTGGATTCCAGGGCTATGGTAGAGGAAATACAACCTGACCCTGAAATATCTCTGAAGGATATTTTAGTGGAAAATAAATATTCACAAACAGACGCCCCCAAAATCTGCCAAGAAATCCCCCCTCAGGTCCTTGAATAACACCTCACTTGTGCATGTGCAGGGAACGAATCTAGGAGACTTAGAAGAGAAAAGCCACTGAAAACTGAATATTGTGCAGAAATGTCAGAAATCACACATGCCAGGAGGCTTTTGGACTCTTCTGAAGTGGAATGACCTTGATAAAATAAAAAAGCCCTGGCTTTCAATTATGACCCTAGAAATGTCACAGCCTGAGAGTCAGTGCCACACACTAAGAGTAAGGATTACTTCTTGGGAGTCAGTGCAAAACTGAAATATATATGTCCTTTTAGGGTCTAAAACCTAGCCTTAAGAGGCTCAAGGTGATCCATTCGTACTAGAAACCTAATCGTTAGAGGAAGGCAACATGATTAAGACCTTCTACGAGGTATTGTTCACAAGATCCAGCACACAATAAAAGATTAATAGACATGCAGAGCAGCAGGAAAATGCTCTGAATTATGAATATATAAATCAGTAGAAGCAGACCCAGAGACAATCCAGATACCGGAGTTAGCAAACAATGACTTCAAAATAACTATGAATCAAAGCAAAGAAACATGGACAATTGTAGAAAATGAAAGAAAAACTAGAAATCTTTAAAGCAACCAAAGGAAAAGGACACGTTTCTTTCATAAGAGCAATAGTAAGTCTGGAAACTTTTCAAAAGAAACTTTGGAAGCAGAAGACATGAGTGACATCTGACAGCTAAAGGGTTGAATGGGAGGGGGAAAAAACTGCCCATTTAAAATTCTCTTACTTAGGAAAAATATTCTTCAAAAATTCAGACAAATTCAAGATATTTTCCAAAGGGCGTTTAAAAAAACCTAGCTAGAACAATTAAACAACAGCAGAACTGAACTTCAAGAAACTCAAGAGACTTTTCAAGCTGAAGGAAAATAATTCCACACAAAGACACATAATGTTGGAATGATCATCAGCAGGAAACAAAATGTACATAAATATAATGAATATTGACTGAATAAAACAATCCTGTATACTTTTACAACTTTTATGTAAGTCTAAATATTTTCAAAATGAAATGCTTTTAAAAACACGTTGAACTGGAACCCAAAAACTAGAGATGATGGAAGCCCCTCCAAGGGAATCTAACTCCACTCCCCAAGACTAGAGATTATGGAGCCCCAGCAAATGGTGCTCACAATCTGCATCCAACAGCAGATGTGACAGAAGCCCTAGCGACACGCCACCTGTTCCTTCCCAAACTAGAGGCAACCAGACCCCAGATAACAACTGTCATCCACAAACACAAATGTTGGGGTCTGAGCATCAAGACCTCCATTCCCCCAAAACTAGAAATTATGGGACTCCAGCAAGCACTCCCTAGTCACTTCCAATTCTAGAAATGACAGCAGCCCCATAAGTCACACCTTTAGCTGCTCCTCAACACTAGAGAATGGGAAGCCCCAGCCCAGTGACCCACCTTGTCTATGCCAACAATACAGACAAAGGCAGACCCAGAAAGTGAGACTTCTACTCTCCCGCAGCACCAGAAAAAAGGAGATCTATAAAGACCCCTCCAGAGCCCCCTGACTAAAGATAAGTGGAATCTCATGCAATTATCCCAATCCTCTCTCTGAATTAGAGACAATGGCCCTCCATCCAGTGACCCCTCCTCTCACCCCAACACTTGAAAAGTGGGTGCCCCATACAAGCAGTGGTCCTCCAGCCTCCAAGCACCAGAGACAACAGGAACCTCAGTCTCATGCCTCCCAGTTATCCCCAACATCATGAGGGCTCCATCAAATGATGGAAGCTTCAGCAATTGATCCCCCATATTCCTGCCAGATTAGAGATGTTGGAAACCCCAAAAAGCAACTTACAACCCCCTATACACCAAGAAGAAAGGAGCGCCAACAAATACCACACCATTTTCACCGACACAAACCCCAGCTTGTCTCCTGACTCCTCAGACTAGATATGAGTATCCCCAGCAAAGAGTAACCCAGTCTCCACACCCCCAGAAAAGCAGTCACCAGAGTCTCACTAGGCAACACGCCAGCTTCTCCAATTTAAGTGTCAAACAGATCCTCAGAAAACTACCTCTCGGATTCCTGGAATGTTTGGTAGAATTTGATGGTAAACCTATCAGGCCTGGTGCTTCTATAGGAAGGTTTTTAAATTGTTGTTTCTTTAATGGTGGTGTGTCTTTTTTCATTCATTGTTCTGGATATTTGTGGTCTTTTAGACCTGGAAATGTGTAGTCTTGGCTTGTGGAATGTTTGCTAGATTATTTGATCATTTCTTCCCACCATTGCCGTTGTTTTTGTTTGTCTTGAAACACCTAATTAGATATTTGACCTCCAGGTTGATATTCTAATTTTCTTTGCTCAACTGCTTCTCATTTATCTTTTTGGGTGATTCCTCAGCTTTCTTCCAGCTCTACTCTTTGCCTTTATGTTTTTTGGCGTCCCTGAGGTCAAGTTTAACCTCAGGAGTAACCTTTCACTCTGGTCTTCTTTCAAGGTGTCAGTGGGTTTGTGACCTGGGCTCGTGGTGTGAGGCAGATCACTGGGCTCAAATGCGTCTTTCAAAGACTCACAGCTGTTTTGCGTTTTCAGTCTCTCCCGGTTCAGAGGATCAGGGGTCTCATTTCTGAGCTGATGAGAGTTCTGCAATAGGAATCAGCTTGTTTCTTGCTGGCTTTCTCCACTCTAGAACTTGGGCTTCAGCTTTCTATGTTCTGCCATATTAATTGCCACGTCTCTATCCACTTTCTGTTTTCTATAATGGTTGACCTCTCCCATGCTGGTGTCTCTAATTCTCTGTCTTCATGATCTCTCTTTATTCCTTTAGTGGCCAGTGGAGGTGGGGAAGTTGATCTTGTTACGTCTACAGCAATATAAGAGGAAAATCGATATTCTGGAATTAGGGAAAGAAATTCCTCAACTCAACTATACAACATATGGTATTGGGAAAGGTATTTCATCTGTGATTTTGCTGTGATATTTCAGCATTTGGATCATGGGTCCAGGTGGATTTGTTAATTTTTCTTCCCACACTCAGATCGGACCACATCAGGAGGTAATACTAGGTGTGTTTGGGCAGTGACACGTTGACACAGCAGGATTGGTTGTAGTAAATAGTGAAGTTCATACTCTTAGCAACCAACCAATCTTTACTAGTGCAAGGGCTATATGCAAGGTGCCATGCCAGTCTGTGAGGGAGGTTCAGACACACACGTGGCTGACATGGACACGCAGCATTCAAGAAAGGACTTGCCCAATTGCCGGGCGTGTGATTAGCTGACGGTGTCCTGCTGTCATTTTTTCAGACTCTGCTTTGGCTTTCAAGCCCAGGTCACTCTTTCCTTGGGTTTTTCTCTTCTTGAGGTTGCCCACACGCAATGACCGAGCAAGGTGGCGGTACAAGGGCCTAGCATTTCTGCCCAACATGGACTCCTCTAAAGGGCAGTTTTTGCTTTGCAGGTCCCCATAAGACTGGTGGAGACTTTGGTAGGTGTGTATAACGTTCTGCTGTTCCCCTGGCCCAATCCTGCGGTTCGTTACTTTCACAGGAGTTAGGAGTGCAAAAGGTTTCTTTTTTTGTTTTTTTTATTTTTTGTTTATTGCAGTAATTTTAGTTTATAACATTGTATAAATTTCAGGTGTACGTCATTATACTTCTATTTCTGCATAGATTATATCATGTTCACCACCCAAATACTAATTACAACCCATCACCACACACATGTGCCGAATCATCCCTTTCACCCTCTTCCCTCCCCCTGCCCCCTCTGGTAATCACCAATCCAATCAATGTCTCTATGTGTTTGTTTGTTGTTGTTATTATCTACTACATAATGAGTGAGATCATACAGTATTTGACCTTCTCCTTCTGACTTATTTCACTTTGCATAACATCATCAATGTCCATCAATGTTGTCACAAATGGCTGGATTTCATTGTTTCTTATGGCTGAGTAGTATTCCATTGTGTATATATACCACATCTTCTTTATCTACTCTCCCCTTGATGGGCCCTTAGGTTGCCAAAAGGTTTCTTAAACCTTTTGCTATCCTAACTCCATCTCAGCATTTGCTTCCTGAAGAACACAATCTGCAACAACGGGAAACATATACTTCTACAAAGTCAGCTGGAAAGAGAAGGAATTCAGAAAAAACAATGAAACAGTGTATATCATATAACAAGAATGATGTGAATTGTCAACTGGGAGACTGTAAAAGTTATTACTGAGCTCTTTAAGTCACAAGTATTATTAGGGAAGGCTTGTCAGTTTGCTTTACATAGAGTTCATATAATAAATTCTATTTTTTAAAATAAAAGAAATGGCTAGATCCTTATTAAATTATTAGGGTACAGAAAAAGAAAACTCCTTCTCTTCCCATTATCAAAAGATAAGAGTCTATAGAAGCATCAGCAAGCAGTACTCAACACAAATGAGAGGATCCCACAATGCAAGTCCCTCAAGTCCCCCCCAACAGGAGACGACGGCCTGTGTGGTGAGTCCTCCCTAATCCCAAACACAAGGAACATTCTGAGCCCCAGCTGGCAGCTCCTCAGTTTCCTCTTGCTGTGTAGGTGTCTCTGTCCTCAACTGTAGTGGATAGATGGAGCCCCATTTAATATCCCCTGCACTGGGGAATGTGAAGGACCCAGTCTCAGAATAGGGAACACAAAAGTTGTCCTGACAAGCCACCAACTACCCCCAAGCTCCCCTTCTACAGAAGGTGACAGGAGCCCAGGAAGCAAACTTTCCCCCAACATTTCCTGCTCCAGCAAACCCCTCTTATCTGTTGCACATCCTGCTGACCTTCAGAATATACTCTACTGCTAAAAGAATCACTAGGAGCCAAGGAAGGCTGGAGCTGGGGGAGAGGCTGAGAAGGATAGAGAGGGGAGAGGAGCAAGAGTAAATGGAAAGATGAGACCTTCCATGTTGTCCGAAACACAGCAAGGAACTCCAGAGGCCCCAAACAGCTCCAATCAAACCAGGTTCTCAGGGGTGAGCTGGAGCAGAAGAAAAGGAATTCTGGGCTGATGAGGAGAGTTGGCCTGGAGGAAAGGTGGGTGAGTAGGCTAGCAGCCAAGATAGCCACCAATGGTACTTTCCACCTGTTTTTATGCCCTGTGCAGTCTCCTCCCACATTCAATTAGCCGTGAATTGTCATGAACCCAAGTGATCAATACAGTGCTGCAGAAATGACAGGGTCTCACATCTGAGGCTACATCATAAAACACAGAAGGTTCCTCCTTGGTCTCTTAGATAGCGCCCTCTCTAGGGGAAGCCATCCACCATGCCATGAGGACGATCAAGTAGCCCTGTGGAGAGGTCCATGTGGAGAGGAACCAACTTGTCAGCACCAAGTGCTCACCATTCAGTGAGCCACTTTGGAAGATCCTCCAGCCTCAGTCAAATTTTGAACTTTAATGACTATGTATGCTAACATGTTTAGGAGTGAAGTCTACTGCTATCAGCAACCTATTTCAAAATGCATTAAACAGAGGTGGATTCTTGGGTGATAAATGGATGGAGGTGGCAAAGAAAACATAGTAAATTGTAACTGATGCAATATAAGTGTGGACTGTCTTCATTAGGGCTGCCCTAGTAAAGTACCACAGACTGGGTGGCGTAAACAGCAGAAATTTACTTTCTCATAATTCTGGAGGCTGGAAGTCCAAGACCAAGGTGCCTGCAGGATTGGTTTCTCCTGAGTACTCTCTCCTTGACTTCCAGATGATCATGCTCTTGCTCCTGCTTCACGTGGTCATCCTTCTGTGCATGCGTGCCCCTGGCGTCTCTTGGTGTGAGTGTCCTAATCTCATCTTATAAGGACACTGATCACATTGGATTAGGGTCCACCCTAATTGCCCTATTTTACCTCAGTTACTTTCTTTTAAGTCACAACCTCCAAATAAAGTTACAATAAGAGGTACTAGGAATTAGGGGTTCAACACATGACTGTTGAGGGGACAGAATTCTGTCCATAACGAGACTGTTCACTGTACAACTCTTTCAAATTATCTCCATGCCTGAACAGTTTTCCCAATAAAGTGGGTGCGGGTGGTGTGCTAAAGCAGGAAAGAAAAAACGAATGGTTAACAAAAAAATCACGTTGGAACCCCCAGTTGTTCTGTGGAATAGGGATTATCATAGATTTAAATGTAAATATTAAAGCTGTGAAAGTTCTAGAAAAAACCAAAGGATATCTTTTAAAAGTATAACATAAAACAAGAAATGAAATCAACACGTTTGATTTCCGTTCAAAAAATCTGCATGGCAGAAACAACTAGAGGCAAAGACAAATAAAGGAAAAAAGGAGAATGTTGGCAACTCATCACAAAAAGCTAATTTATTAATATTAAGGAACTCTTACCAACCAAAAAAGACCAAGAATCCGTTGGAGAAATGGACAAATGGCGAAGAACAGTTCACAGATAATACAGAATGCTCTCAGTATAAGAGATGATTCTCAACTTCGCCCACCAAAGGAAAAATAAGTAAAACACCAAGATTCTTGTTTTTATTTATCAGATTAGGAACATTTACTCTTTGCTTAATATGTTGATGTATTAGGATGTAGAGAAAGTGACACTCCCACACCACAGTGAAGAGGGAGGAATTTGAACCACCTCCACCCATGTACAAGAGGACCTTGGCAGACAGAGAGAGCCCAGCGGAGCCCGGGACTTGGCGGGGAGAGACGGAAAGAGCCGAACTGTGGCAGTGAAGTTGTAGAAAGCCCAAACCAGACGGAGAGAGACGAACCCGAACCGCTGAGCCAAGGAATCGTGGGGAGAGGCGGCGGGAGCCAAAACCAGGCGGAGAGAGACGAAGATAAATGGAAAGAGCCGAAGATGTGAAGACACAGCGGAGGCCAGGCGGAAGGGCCCAAAGCTTGGTTGGAGGAGCCGAGCCCAGCCGAAAAGCAGCGAGAGGCGGCGGAGAGAGCCGAGCCGAGGGGCCGCTGGGAAGAGCTGAGAGGTCGCGGGCTGCCCAGAGAAGAGAGATTGTTGGCCGCGCCGCAGAAGGAAGCGGAGTCGCGGATGGCAGAGAATGAAGGCGACCGCGCTGGATGGGGCCGTGGACGCGGAGCCCAGAGCCTTTCACGCGTCCGAGCTTCCCCGAGCGACGCCCCAGAGGGTCGTGGACCCGGTCCCCCCTGCCCTCCTCCACGCTCCTCCGGCCCAACCGCTACCCATGGCGCGGGGCAGTCTGACCGGACAGCTGCGTGTCCTCCGCCCACGACGAGGATGCGCATGTCCCCACGGCTGCATCCTCCAGACGTGATGGCTCCGTGGAGTCTGGCGCCGATGTCCGCTGCGGGGACTGACCCTGGGGGTGTAGCCTCTAACCCCTGCTGAGCCCGCGGCCCCAGCCCGTGGGGAAGGCCGCTGGAGGCCAGTGACCACGCCGGCTGACCGGGGGTCTGGGAAGAGGGCCCCAGCCTAGACCAAGGCTGGAATGAGAACAGTGGGCCCCTCCTGACCATCTCCCCACTTCCAACACCAGTGCCAGGCTCTCTTTCAGGGCTCTTGATTGTGTGCAACAGAAGGATTGATACGGTGATGGATCACGGAGCCTCTGGGAGGACGGGGACAGGCTGGAGCCCCGCTGAGGCTGCTTCTATTAACTGTTGTCCAAATCCATCCTCATCAGAGCGTAGGTCCCACCTCCTGGGTCAGTCTTCGTGGGTGCATCTGATCCACAGAACTGTGCCCTGGTTGCAGCAGGGAGGATGCAAATGGACGTGTCTGGCATTTTCTGCTTTTAAATCTGGAAGCTCGTGTTGTCTCCCCCCAGGATCATAAAGTGAGGGAAGCCCTCAAACATAGGATAGGGGTTCAGTGGCTGAGAAACCAAGAAGGATGACAGATGTCTACTAGGAGGCCCTGTACTTTAAGTGTTTTGAGAGTAACCACTGGAGACCTCTTGTGTCAGCAACCTTGGGAATTTCCGCTCTGATTTTTTTATGTTAAAGTTGCAGCTCTAGAAAGCATGTGTTGGACTTGGCAGTCTTCAGCGAGGTGGCCACTACCCGTCCCAACCTCTGCCTTTTAGGGCCCTTGCTAAGGGATCCAACAGTGTTTACATTGAGAAGACCTAGTGCCTAAGCAGACCTGAGCTGACTGGATGGCAGTGAATACTGAAGGGTGATGGGAGACATTGATGTTGGGCTCTGAAGATGAGAGTGGGACAAGCAAAAGGTGGACCAGAGTAGCCTCGATATGCATCATCTAATGAATGTATAAACACAAGGTGATCCGTATTTCTCTACATTGTATGTTTTTCAGCCATAAAGATATGAAGGACACGTGCAACACCATGGATGCACCTTGAAGACCTGCTAAGTGAAAGCAAGTAGTCAAAGAAGACCACGTATTACATGATTCCATTTACATGGAATGTCAAATATGGGCAAATCTGTACAGACAGGAAGTAAATTTGTGGTTGTTTAAGGTTGGAGGTGGGAGAAGTGCAGGGGTAATACTCAATTATTTCTCTTTGGTTCTTTTTACAGTTTCTATCTCTTTATTGATATTCTCTGTGAATTGAGACATCATTCTCTTTATTTTCCTGGGTCCTTTGTCCCTACTTTCCATTAGCCCTTTGAGCATATACAAGAGAGTTGTTTTAAAGTCTTTGTCTCATGAGTCCAATGCCTGGGCTTCCTCAGGAAAAACTTCTGTCAATTTCCATTCTATTCCATATGAACCGGCTATACTTTCCTGTACCTTCATATCATTTGTAATTTTGTAATGGTAACTGGACATTTTGCGTATTACAATGTGGTCGTTGTGAGAATCAGATTCTCCTGCTCTCCAGGTTTTGCTGTTGTGGCTTTTTATGAGCTGCAATCATCCTTTTGTTTAGCGACTTTTCAAACGATTTTTGCAAAGACTATGTTCTTTGATGAGTGTGGTCACTGAAATCACTTTTCAGTTATCTTAACAATGAGCAAGCGACCTGACAGAGATTTCTTTAAATGCAAGAATCCAAAACAATACATTTTAAAAAAAGAAAAAATTAAAATCTCTCCAGTCTTTGCAGCTGGTCCCCTGTAGCTCTTCCTTAGACTTCACCCCCTACCTGCATGGGGCCCACAAATCTGCCAGAGGTGCAAGCCCAGGTCTTCTCAGGTCTTGTCTGAGCACCCATCCAATCCTGGGCTTGCACATTGCACTCCAGCTTTCCCCGGTAGATGCAGTGGCCATTCTAAGCTTTCATTCCCCAAAAAACTTCCTCCTCAGATGCCTCCTTTCCAGATTTTTATGTCTCTCTCCTGCCCCAGCCAATTGCCCAGTCATCTACCAGTAGCATAGGTCTTTAAATGTTTCATCAGACAATGACACCACTTGGAAAGTCCCTCCACTCTGAGGGGGAAAAATACCTGTCAACTTCTGTGCTGGTCCTTCAGGGACCCAAAAGTCAGATCACTACCCCCCAGTCACATAATCACCCTATTTTAAGAAGCAGGTTAGTATTTGTCTCCTGGCTCGAGGGAGCCATGTAAGGATTCTTGGCTCCCATCTTCACTTCCTCTGCTGTACCAGAGAATGGCAGCGGGTAGGCATTAAGCAAAAACACCACAGTGCTTTCTTACCCAAATTCAGCCACGTTTTCCCTCATTAATCACTCCTCTGGATGCTGTAAGTTTTTTATTATATTGCCCAGTTCTGAAACACTTGATTCTGTCAGTTTTGTCCAACTGAACGGTTGCTTCAGTGGAGAGACTGGTTCTGTGAGTACCTTAATTTGCCGATTTGTTAACAGAACTAGGGAGATGTTTTGATACGTCCCTTTGTCCTTTTTCTCTTTCATGTTTATTTTGTTTGGTGGTTGGTTCTCAAAAATTCTTCTTTCATTTTGTAAAATTTCTCTCCCGTATGATTTAAGAATCACTATCACGATTTCAAATAATTATGATTTTTAAGTTTATTACGTTGCATCAAGTACTTTTGAGGAAAACAACTCCAATATTGTTGGTGAAAACAACTCCTCCGATATCGTTAACATTCTGGTCTGCCTGAGCCAGCTCCCAACCTCAACTTGAGGGTAGAGGATGTAGTCGGTTGAATAACGTCTCCCAAAGATTCAAGTTCACCCAGAACCTTAGAATCTGATCTTATTTGGAAACAGGGTCTTTGCAGATGTGATTCAAGATCCTCAGATGAACTCATCCTGGATTTAGGGTGGGCCCTATATTCAATGACTGGTGTCCTTATAAGAAGAAGAGACGACACAGAGACATGGAGGGAAGAAGATCACATGAAAGACGTAGGCAGAGACTGGAGATCTGCTGTCACAAGACAGGGAAGCAGGTACCACCAGGAGCTGGAAGAGGTGGGGGGAGGATTCTCTGCTGTTGATAAACTGTGAATCAATTGTATGGCTCCCCTTTGTTCTCACTCAAACCATCAAATCCTAATAGTACCTTGTCTTAAAAATTCTGATTATCACGTGGCTTATATGGATGTCCTGAGGATCATGGACCACGCCCGATGCCATCATTTAAATTTCTCACGTCTGCAATTATCACATGTGAACATTTTCATTTTTCAATGTAACTCACTGAAATCATGGTCTACATCTACAAATTCGTCAGGAATAATTTAGAGGTATGGGAGCAAAAACCGAATTGACGTTAACCTAAAACAATTTAACAGAATATACGAGGGAAGAAAAGATGCAATGAGGGAAGAAATTGGCTCATGTTAATGAGACTTGAGGAGTAGATTGTGACCAAGCACACAGATGCAGCATACAAATGAGGGTGCAGGTCTTGGCCTGACCATCCCCCATGGCCACCCTTACTCTTCTCTCCTCCCAGATGGCCTCAGACCCCGTCAGCGGCTCCTATACTGTGACCTCACTCAGCTCCACTCCCCATAACTCCAGGTCTGGCAGGTAATAACCCCGTGTATACCCTGATCCTCTTCCTGTTCCGTAAAGGGGCCTGTGCCTGGATCCTGTAGGGTCAGAAAGGGCCATTTGACACCCCCGTCCTAGGACATCTGGGGGTTGGAATATGCAGATTAGCTCACAATGAGGAATTAGAACACCCTAATCCTAGGGAACAGTCAGCCCCACATCAAAGCTGTGGGCTCTGGGAGGGAGCCATCACTGTGTTAAATCCAGAGGCCATTGTCAGGAGGCACAAGGAACAGCTATCCACCTCCGCTCACTCTCTGCCCTTCTGTTTCTCAGTCACTCTTTGACCCTCTGAAATGGGCTTCCTTCCCCATGACTGCTAAGACTGCTCAATCAAGAGTCTTCAAGAAAGTCCAGAAAATTCCTTGTATATGAGATAGAATTTAGCAAAAAAAGGATAGAACTTATGTTAGAATGAGATATAAAGGCAAGCTTAGTGAAGTAAGACATTTATGGAATCAAATTAATTTAAGGTTAAAAAATAAGCTCTTTACAATAGGTATCATCTTTTCCTGAGTGCAAGTATTCTAAAAAAATATAACTAAAAATACTAAATGATCCCTGAGGCCAAATAACCTTTAATATAAAAGTGAAGTTAAATCATGATAAGCAGAAATTGCTGTATACCAGGACACGTAAAGATCTTCTTTCCTGTCCCATGAAACGCGATCTCTCACCCACACAACAGTCTACTCTTCACATTTATGTCTCTCAAAAGAGTTTAATAAAGTGCAATTATAAAATGACAAAGCATCACAGTCCAGAGCAAGTAGAGAGAGTGATATTAAATCAGGCGAGTGAAACTGGGAGCTGTTCATGGGGAACCACTTCTCTGGGGCCACACTTCTTGGCTTCTTCAGCAGGACCTTGTCCTATTTTCCATCGGGTCTCAGAACATCCTTCTTGGCTCCTTGCTCTCTGCCTCCCCGGCAAACCTCTCTGCCCTCAGGGCCTCAGCCAGTCTCCCTTGCTTTTTTCACTTTCTGACTCTGTCTGCGGATCTCTCCATAAGTTACAGGCTGTCTGTAGAGTGGGTGGGGGAGACTGAGACCCACTCCTGGGATCATGTCTGCCCAGTCTGCAGACTGTGTGGCAGTGGGCTTGAGGCTGGGGTTTAGAAACCAGGCACCAACACAGCCTAGGGATTCACCTGGACCACCTGGTGCAATTATATTTAAGGTAGTTGTGCTATCAAAAGTACTTAAAAGTTCTCCTTCACTGCTGCAGGCCTAGAGTCCCTGCAGTCTCCTGTGTGCACAGACTTGCTGGGGCTTCTGCAAGGTCTCCTCCCGTTGACTGTACCTGACCTCATTGCCAGGGTGGGAAGTTATCCTTGTAACTGTCCTCTTGAAAATGCAGCCAGGAAACTGACCTCTTAAAATGCACTTATAGGAAGTGCAGACCTTTCACGATGTCTCTGCTTGGTCTTGGTTAAATGGACCTGTCTTTTCTTCTCTGACGTCTGGGGCATCATATTTCTTTTGAGCTTTCCCTTTGAAAACAAAATGAAATGTGAAATTTGAATAAAATGTGGAATGCAGACTGCCAGCCATGGAGAATTTTCTCACCTCATTTGGATCTTGCACCCTCCTGTATCCTGAAGAAGTATCTCTCAAACTTCCTTGTGCTTCACAATCATTTGGAGGGTTGTTAAAACACCAATTGGTGGACATCAACCCAAGTAGGCCTGGGGAGGGCCAAGAATTTGCACTTCTAAGTGTTCCCAGATGCTGCTGATGCTGCTGGCACAGGCACCACACATTGAGAACTAGGTCCTGGGACATCAAGCTGATATGAGTCAAGGACAGAAAGGACTATGAAGACTAGATGGTTGTGTGCCCAGAGAATAGCAATTTAGTGCCTCATCTCTAATGAAATCACGTTCCTCTCAGCAATTTGATGCTCATTTCACTTGCACACCCAAGTCCCATCTTCACTCAAATATTCTCCTGTTCATAAATAAATAACTCACACATGCCATATTCCCATCACATAGTTCTAGCTACTGTAAAAAACCATTTTTCCTCTCCTGACACTTCCTCTCTCCTCCTAGTCCTCCCTGTTAATCTGGGCTCCACCATCTGACTTAACACAATAGACGCTTCTTAGAAGTCAATCCTGCTCTCACATTGGTTCCACATCCACACCCTCTTCTAGGCCATCCCATCCATTTCCCTGGCTTCAAATACCATTAATGAACTCGAAATGCTCATAGAATCAGCATAGACCTGGCTTCAACCCTGAGATCCAAATACCCATCTGCCCACTCACCACATCAGTGATAACTTGATGACTCAGCTCACAGTTAGCAGGTCCCAAGTTGAACCAATCGGTTCTCCAAATAATCACCCATATCTCAGGGTCCCCTAATCTCACTTGTTTGTACTGATATCCTGTCTACACCTGAGTGTCATTCTGGACACCCTGCCACCCCCACTCATATATCAGTGAACCATCCATCTACCCTCCTGAATCCACCTAAAGATTCTCCACTTTTGAATAATTCTTGAGCACCTTTCAGATTTCCTACAAAATACCATTTCCACAGAGTGACCTTTCCTTATCCCGCCATCAAAATTAATGTCATTTTCTCTGTTAATTTTTAAAGTTTTTAATTGTATGTGTATTATCATCTCTTTCTCTCATAGTGTTTTTCTCACTAAATTGGATACTCCAAGAAGTGAAGACTGATGTGGACTGTAATGTTTTACACTGCTGTATTCTCTCACTGCTTTGCCCTTAGAAGGTGCACAACATATTTATTGAAAGAAATTATTCAAACTCCAAAAAGTACTTTCTAAATCTTTCAAACAAATTCACTCAACTACAGTTATACAAGGATAGAATCTCTTTGGTGGTATACGGCAATAAATTATCACTAAGATTGCAATTCCTTTCTGTCTGTAATTCATTTTAAAACTCTAGCCACAATAATCTATTTAAAATGTAAACCTAATAAGTGCACCTTTCGTTTACAATCTCTCATTTCTGTTTTCAGATCCTTTTAAAAAGTGAAATCATACATCTGACTTCATCCCTGTTGTCCTGCGATAATCATTTATACCATCCCTTTCACTCTCCAACATGTCCCATTTTGGAGGGAAAATTATTTGATCCTCCCATTTATAGAGCACCTATTATAAGCTAAGTTATGTACTAAAATCCATGATCCAGAATTTAACTTAAAAATTCACTTCCCCTGTTTATTTTAATCTTGGTGAGAGGAATGAGTTAATAAAGAGATGGATGAATGTCTAATATAGTGTTAGGTATAATTAGGTCCTGTAATAAACAGTAAGGGCTACGCAAAGATACAGAGACAGAGGAAGGGATGGAGGAAGAACAGTAAGGAGGGATAAAGGGAAAGAAATTACCTACAATTATTTTATTTATTTATTTATTTTGTGAGGAAGATCAGCCCTGAGCTAACATCCATGCCAATCCTCCTCTTTTTTTTGCTGAGGAAGACTTGCCCTGTGTTATCATCTGTGCCCATCTTCCTCAACTTCATATGAGACGCCAACACAGCATGGCCTGACAAGTGGTGCGTTGGTGCTTTCCCAGGACCTGAACCTGGGCCGCCGGCAGCAGAGCGTGAGCACTTGACTGCTACGCCAGGGGGGCCGGCCCACCTACAATTAGATGATGCAGAGATTAGGGAAGGACTAACTGATGAGGTGATATTTGAGCACAGAACTGAATGTTTTTTTAAAAAGACCAATCACACTGTGGGTAAAAGATTTTCCAGAGACGAGAACAATGTCAACAGTGCAGAGATGAATACTACTTCCACTTCCCAGTGATGTTTTTGGTTAAAAACAAAACAAAACAAATGTCTGGCCTATTATCCCAAGGAAGCTCCCTATACAGAAAAGTACAACACGTTGATCATTACTTAACAAACATTAACACCTAGGAAACAACTTTGAATAAGGTATCTTCTTGTTTTAAGAGCTACTGCCTGCTCACTTAAAGAGGTTTCACAGAAGCACAAAGTGTACAAATGGACACTCTTGCTGTCCATATGGATTCCACTCTCACCAGAATAGGCTGGCTTGGAAAACAGGCTGATGCAGGTTTCTCCATGGCTTCAGAGTTGTCCTGCTCACACCACTCCTGATATGCAGACAGCCCGTGGAATGCTGGAAAATGCAAGGACTTCTGCCTCTGATTCCCCGTTTATTGAGGAAAGGAGTGGATAATCCAATCAGTGGATAATCCAGGGGAGACATCCTGTCTCTTATCAATGGGATTTGAGAGATTCCTAAAGATTTATACCTAAAAAAATAATGTTGGGTTATTGACACTGTCAGATACTTTTGGTATGAAAACATTTAATACAATTGTGTGGGGAGGTGGTATTTGCAGTTTCTATCAACATTTTAATGTTTCCTTTTTCTTCCACTAATGACACTTTCAATAAAAATAGGAATGGAAGTTTATATGTACAAAAATGTCCAAACCACTTATGTTTTAATAGGAAAAAACGGAGACTGTGTAAACGTTTATCAATGAAAGAATGTCCAAAATATTTACTAACAAGTCTCTAGAATATATCACACAGGCATTAACAAGAAATTAGTATTTTGTGCATTTACATCTCATGTAATTACCAGTAAACTTGTAATTATTTCAACCGTCTTACTCTTTCCCTTCCCTTTGACCTGAATAATTAATGTTCCTTTACTTTCTTTACTTCACTGATGTTGATTTAACTCTTTTTATATTCTGTTATTTCCTCTATAAACTTATTACTTGGAATCATATAGAAATCTTTAATTGCACTAATGGTTAAATTCTGAATCCTTAATACAGTCTAATATGAATAATTACTTTTACCATCTCCCCCAAATGCTAATACCTTCAACACTTTCAATTCTGTTATTAACCTTCGTGTCATTTGTATTACTGTTTTTATGCATATCATTCTACATATATTTTAATTTCCATGAGAGATTTCTAGAATTACTTCCCGAAATGAAATTCATTTATATTTATTTATAAGTTATCCTTTCCTTTCCTCTTCAGTCCTTCCTGCATTCCTGGTTTTCAAGCTGGGTTAATTTTCCTTTGGATGTGGTAACTCACTGCAGTATTTTGTCTAATTCAAGGCTGCTAACAACGAAAAGTTTCACTTTAAGATTTTCTAGAACATTGTAATTTGGGGCACTATTGTTGCTGGGTGTAGAATTCTGGTTTGACATGAGATTTCTTTTAGCATTTTAAAAATGCTGCTCTGTGGATGTCTATCTTATTTTCTTTATGGTTAGAAATCACCAATTGGCCTTTTTCTTGCTTATTTGGCCTCTCTTGTCCCTAAAATACTTTACATTAACTTTGGTTTTTAGACCATAGTTTAGTTCATTAATATTTCCTGTGTAGTCACTCTGCTTAGGAAATGTTGAATTAATTGAATCTGTGGATTGATGTCTTTCATCAACTTGGAACATGCTTGTGTATTTTCACTTCTGATATCAATTCCTCCTCACATTCTCTCTACTCTCCTTTTAATCACATCCCATGGGTCTTTTAATTCTACCCTGAAATTTCCAATGCCATTGGCCCTATGGTTTTCTTGGGACATTTGCTCGTGAACTGTCTTCCATTTTAGTAAACCAGCCTTTTGCTGGAATCAAGTCCTTCTTAATTACTTAAATTCTTAATTTCGGTTCTAACATAAACACAATATATCGCTTTAATTTATTAAAAAAGAGATAGCAGAGCAGTTTGACAATGAGAAAATGATTTCCTTTTGATGCAATAAAGCTCAAATAGATGGGAGAATATTATATATTGGATCATATCAAGATATATGAGGAGCCAGTATTCATTAAAATTCACCAGCAAGACAGAGGGGGCCGAAAACCTGAGTTTCTTGTTCTTTGTACTGATGTGGACTGCATTTTGAAATGATAATATTTATATTTCTTGAGTTAAAGAAAATGTTATAAAATCCGGTTTCATCTGTTTGTATTTACTTACTTTAACATGTGTTCTGGAAAATTTAAATGACATATGTCACATTGTGATATCTCTGTTGATCTTGTTTGGATAGAGCCATGATATGATGGTTAATTTTAGCTGTCAACTTGACTAGACACAGGGGTGCCCAGATAGACTGTGAAGCATTATTGCAGGGTGTGTCTGTGAGAATGATTCTGGAAGACATTATCATTTGATTCCATGGTCTACATAAACAAACTCACCCTCACTAGAGTGGGTGGGCATCATCAAATCTGTTGAGGGCTCAATAGAACAAAAAAACAAAGAAAGACTGACTCAGTTGTCCCTTCCTGAGCTGAGTTGTCCATCTTTTCCTGCACTTGGACATCAGAGGTCCTGGTTCTCAAGCCTTCAGAATTTGACTGAATTATATCACTGGTTTTTCTGGTTCTCCAGCTTGCAGATGGCATATTGTGGGACTTCTCAACCTCCATAACCTTGTGAGCTAATTCTTACAATAAATTTCCACTTCTATATGTTTATATATATTCTATGGTTGTATTTCTCTAGAGAATCCTGACTAATACACATGGACAACAAACTGCATATTAAGTGCACATGGAGGAACTTTCCCGAGGCATAGGAGGCTCCCCCAATCCCCAGGAGGAAGCAACTCATCCCATCCAGGCAGCAGGCATGAGCACGTGCAAACACACACACACACACGCACACACACACATACACACACAAGTAATTTGAATATGCGCTCAAGCTCAAACTCTCACTCTCTGCCTTATTGTTCATCACAGCAGTGATTTCTACACGGCATGTTATACATCCTTTGACATTTATGAACTCTTTCCATCAACTAAGACTAAATCAAACAGGGGCAGTGAGTCTATTTAGTTATTTTGTAGATCACAGGTTTTACACCAGAGCTTTGCATGTAGTAAGTGCTCTAAAAATAGAATGACCAAATAGTTTTCCCTCCAAACTGGAACATATCAGGGAATGAAAAGCGTAATATTAATAATTATGATAAGACAACAGGAGAAATATGTGCTGAAGACAGAAATGGAGGATTTAAAAGTTAAGATGAACTGATCACTTTTGCATTTTAAACAGATCATTGTGACTAGAATCTCATGATTGGATTACGAGGAGAAAGGATTTGGAATCTTAAGCTACTTCTCCTAATTTATTGCAGTGTAGCACCTAAAGGTGGTATCTTTGCACAAGAGTAGTTAAGTGGAGTGGCCGGTCCCGTGGCTTAGTGGTTAAGTGTGTGTGCTCCGCTGCTGGTGACTGTGGTACGGAACCCCAGGTGGGCTTCTCCAGCCATGCTGAGGCCGAGTCCCACATACAGCAACTAGAAGGATGTGCAACTATGACATACAACTATCTGCTGGGGCTTTGGGGAAAAAAAAGAGGAGGTCTGGCATTAGATGTTAGCTCAGAGCCGGTCTTCCTCAGCAAAAACAGGAGGATTAGCATGGATGTTAGCTCAGGGCTGATCTTCCTCTGGGAAAAAAAAAAGAATAGTTAAGTGGATGGATTTAAAATATTTCATGAAGCAAAGTTTTAGTGTTTGAATTTTATATGTATATGAATATAAATTATATATTGTACACATAATATATGTGAGCTCTTTTTGTGTGCAAAGCCATATGTGAACACTATTGTGGGAAAATTTGGAAAATCCACATTAGTCTTGTCTTCATGGAATATCTAATTTAGTAAGAAAGAACTAAATCTTGAAAGAAATAGATAATAATGCACATATAACTAAAATAGAAAAAAAATCAACGAAGAGGAAAAATGGAGTTTTGTAATTTAGGTTACTGGAGCAGGAGTGTTCATTGTCTGGAAGTGATATTTTGTATGAGGTCTGAAAGGTGATTAGAAATAAATCAGAAGTGGATAACCTGTAGGTAGATTCAGAATGGTGGATGGATGGTTCATTGCTATGTGAGTGTGGGGTGGCAGGGTGTCCAGGGTGACATCCAGGGGTAGACAGGTTATTACCAAAAATAAGTGAGTTTGGGGACACTGAGAGAGAAGCAAATTATTTGGGGAAGTGACTTGTTCAACTTGGGAACTGATCATTGTGAATTATCACAGATGTGGTGAATGTGCAGGTAGATAAATGGGTCTGGGGTTCAGAGTTAGGTCTCTGCTGATTCTTTGGACATGTTTGACTCATTATCGGTATTTGAAGCCAGGGAAATGGATGGGGTTGCCCCAGAAGGAGGGTGCAGATGGGGAACAGGTGCCAGAGCAGTGCCGAATTTGGGAAGCATCAGTCATTGTGGGGTGGTAATAAAGAGAAGCCTGGAAGTTGCTCAGGAAGTTTAGACAGGCAAGAGCAGGACAGTGTAGGGTGGTGGATCCCAAGGACAAATGGTCTTTTAAAAGGACATTGGAGTCCGCAATGTCATGTGCTACTGCAGAGCATGTCAGAAAATCATGAAAAGTCCCCAGTGGATTAGTAAGAGACACGGCTTGTGAGCTTAGCAAGAGAAGCATCCACAGAATTGGGCTAGGATTGGGTGGGCACTGTGGAAACAGAGGCATTGGGATATATGTGAACTTTTCACAATGGATCCCTGGCAGGAGAAAGAGAGGAGGGGCGTGGAGGGTGAGGACTATTAGGAACGCTGGCTGAGAGATTAGTTTGTAGATGGTAGAGATTTGTGCATATTTGAAACTTGAGGGATGATTCCAGTAGGGAAGTTATGGAAAGCACAACAAATATTGAGAACATAATGTCATTGAAATGGAAGGATAAGATAAAAATCAGAGTGGTTTCAGCCAAAAAATCAATTTATTTGGATATAACGACAGAAAAGTTGTGATAAATGAATTCCTTATGAGGAATATTTGTAGATCTGATGACTAGAGAGTGAAATAGTTCTTGTTCTGTGGTTAACAATTTATCTGTGAAATATGGAGGAGGTCGGAATATAGAGACTTATGGAACTCAAGAAATGGAAAAAATGAGCAGAGCATTCAGGAAGCATTAGAGAAATGCATATAGGTCCATTGGTTGCTGTTGATTCTCTGTTGGGATCCACAGGCTCCTGGTGCATTCTCTGTTCAGTGCAAGTGTCAAAATGACATTGCAGGTATTTGAAATCATCTGAAGTGTGCAGGGTGGATATGATGGCAATAAAGTATCTGGGAGTATGGTCAGTGGATGATTGAAATGATGGACTGTGAATCTGAGATTACTAGAAAGGATTAGGAGAAGAAAAGTAAGAGGCTTGTGAAGATATTCCTATGGGAGTAATCTAATTTATCGAAGAACGGTTATTTAGAGTGGATTTCTTTGTGTAAAAACTGGAAATGTGGAAATTTGTGTTGGGAATATGGTGTTTCTGAATTACTGACTGGTGAGCAGGAGAATTTTGGATGAAGATAGGATCGGGGTGTGGAAGTGAATGACTAAGGATGGAGTAGTGAATAATTTCATTAGAGATGAGGCAGTGAAAGGAGCTCTTGAGTCCTTGGTACTCTGTGTCCCAATAACAGTGTGCTGTGGGACACCAGCATGTGTGTATTTGACCATGACAGAGAGCAGAGGAGAGGAACGTCCTGAAGCAAGATGGCGGAGGGAAGTTGGTCTGGATTTGACACTGGATAATGACCTTGAGCTTTCTGTCCTTGTCTCACATCAACTTGATGATGTCACTGAATCCTGTTCTCCATGTGTGGTCCCTGTACCAGCAGCTGATCATCACCTCTTAGAAATGAAAATTCTCTATTCCTTCCCCAGACCTACTTGGTTTCAGATCCAGCAATCTGAGTTTTAAAAACTCTCCAATGATTGTGATGCACAGTGTGATTTGAGACACATGTTTCCAGGGAGAGGAGGAGGGTGGAATATCCACGTCAGCTGAGAACGTTCTCCATGGATGGTAGTCTTCATCCTCCATTTTGTTCAAATTTCACATTTTATTTTGTTTTGAAAGAGAAAACTCCAAAAATATTCCCCGACTTCATAGTGGAAACAGTACGACCATGAAACTAAACCCAATCAGAAAACTGATGATCTATGCACCCTGAAGCCTAAGCAGCTGCATATTCCAGAGGCCAGTTGCTGGAATAACTTCCCATCCTGGTGGTGAGGTCAGGTGCAGTCAGTGGGAGCAGACCCTGGAGAAGCCGCAGCAAGTCTGTGGGTACAGCAGACTGCAGGGACTCCAGGCCTGCAGCAGTGAAGGAGAACTCTTAAGTTCTTTGGAGTCGCAAATACCTTCAAAAGAGTCACACATGCTGGTCCATGTGAATCCCTGGACCATGCATGGGCCGAGGGATCTGCACACCAGCCCTGATCCCACACTGGCTCGCTGTACATATTGGGCAGGCATGAGTCCAAGAATGGGTCTGGGTCGCTCACAGACCCTCTGCAGGCAACAAGCATCTTCTAGAGATATCAGGAGACAGACACAGAACGTGAAGAAAAGCATGGGAGAGACTGACTGTGGTCTCGAGGACAGACGAGATTGCCGTGGAGGCAGAGAGAGCAAGGAGCCAAGAAAGGCATCCTGAAAACAGTGAGGAAAGCAACATTGGTGCTGAAGAAAAGGTGAGTGATGCCGTTGAGAAATTCCCCATGAGACAGGCTTGACTCTCACAGCATCTCTTTGTAACGTCCATCATGATCTTGACCTTTCATGGTAAACCTCAATTTTTCTTTACCATGAGTTTTCTCCTTTTTATATTAAAATTGATAGGATAATTGAAGCTGAGGAATTAGTGTTTTGAACTTACATTTGTTTTTTCTAGAACTTACACTCAATGAAGTGATGATATCTACTAGAATGAGATTTGTATTTGAATGTATATTAAATCCGATTCCATAAATTTTTATTATGATTTTGTATCTAATATTTTTTTTTTTTTTTTTGCTGAGCTAACATTACCATGAGCTAACATTTGCTGCCAATCTTCCTCTACTTTTTGTGTGGATCACCATCACGACATGGCTGCTAATGAGTATTGTAGGTCCGTGCCTAGTAACTGAACGTGGGCCACCAAAGCAGAACATGCCAAACTTAACCACTTGGCCAGGGGCCAGTACGATTATTTTGCATCTAATTATAACGTAAAATCCATCAGTCTTTCTCTTCATGGTCCCACGGTAATTCAGACATAGGTGATTTCTATATCATGAATTAAGCATCTCTTATCTGTTACTTGGCAAACTTGTGTAGCTTTGATTTTGGAATCTCAAGAATGAGCATACCCCCTGGTGTCATTATTTTCCACTTAGAGAACCTTGGCAACAGGCTCATTGCCTTCCTTCCCACACTAGATCCAGAGTCGTGGAAATGTGTTCGCCTTGCACACAGCACAGAGCACATAGGAATTACTCAACAAACATGTGATAAGTGAATAATTGGTGGCATCATCAGGTCATTCACAGAAGCCAGACTGAGAGAGAGCTTCCTTAGGTCAGGAAGGAGAAGCATTCCTTTATATTTGTGATGTTTTAATTTGTAACATTGTAATGTGGACACCAAGTATAATGTTTTTATCAAAATTGTGTTCTGAAGCTTTTCAAAAATCTCTAAAACTCAGAGTAGAGAAATATCAATCTCTGTGAACCTGTTACTTGCTTCAAACATTGTCAACTCGTATACGCTCTGACTTTGTTTATCCTCACACCAAGACCCCAAGAATTAACCAGAGGAGATGGCTGAGAGCACATCATTTCAGCTGTAAATATTTCAGTTTCTCTTACAGATGAGGGATTTTTGGAACACAAACACAATAACGTTATCACATACAAAAATAAAATTGTCATTCTGATAATCAACTATCTAGTCAGTTTCCAAAGTCTCCCAGTTTTGTCAAGGTTATTTCCTGGTTTTACATTTTATTTGAGTCAGGATCTTAAGGAAACCCTTCTTTTGCAATTGGTTGAACTGTGTCTGAAGTCACTTTTAATCTCTTAGTAGTTCATGTATCTTGGGATTTGAGTGGGACATGAGTGTGTGTGTTTGTGTTGTCTACACCGATGTGTGAATTCTTTCTTTCCTGGATGGCAGTGCCTTGAAAGGAAGGACCTGGGCTTTGGGAACTAGGATTTCTACTCTGCTTCTGGCTGAACTGAAAAGGCCTCCCTGGATGGCACTTGCAGCCTTCAGAAAGGAGGGGGAAGATGTACCAAGGTATTCAAGACAATGGCCCTTGTCTTACAGGGTGTTTCCAGGGCATGATGTTCAAAATGCCGGGTGCTCACCCTTTAGCTCCAGGTCGTGGGGTGGGTTCTCGGCATGAGCTCTGAGCAGTGTCTTCTAACCACCCACCTGGGGAGCATTTCACCATTTTAATTGGTAAGGTTGTGTTTGTGGTGTCTAAGATTGGTGACATTCCCCTGCTGGACCCACTTCTATACCTGCCCCTCTCCTGCCTCATCTTTCAAAACTCCCAACAGGAAAGTTTCACATCCCTGTAACACAAATCCATATAACCACAGCACAGACTGGGGAAAAGAACTCAGCTGTCCCAGGGGCTACGTGCTCTATTCCCTCAGGCCCAGCTGCCCCTTTGGGACAAGTCAGTAGCAAGAAGACTGAGTGCGTAAACTAGTGATTGTCTGAGACCAGGGACCTCAGAACCACATGCGCCCAGATGTCACCCAGGGCAGCAAGGGACGGTGTGGGTCATTCAGTGGACAGGATTAAGGTCTCTTGTCCTGGCAAACCAGAGCTTACCCCTGATCCATCAGGCCCAGCTGGGGAGGAATGGTTACGGTGTGCCTGACAGAAAGGCTAGGGGCCTTCTAGGGAATTTTTGCCCAGACAGAATCATACAAAGCTGTGCAGGGATGCTGGAAATCCTAGTTCACAGGCAGCAGTGAGGTTTATGGAACAAAGTCCTGTTGTAGGTTTAAAAGCTGCATCATGAATCTTTCCCTCTGGATATGAAACAAGCGGGAAAAGGACTTCCAAGTCCATGGGCCAGGATCACAGGAGGATTCCAATCTAGGCAAAGGGTGAACAGGGAGCCCTAGAGGCGACCTGATGGGGATGTCCTGTGGGCCCTTAGTCCATCTGCACATGGTCTTCCTCTGTCCTTGTCCGTTACACATGCAAACATTTATCTTTTTTCATTTATTTCTCATTTAGTGTTGATGCAAATCCAGAGACTGGTTAGAAAATGGCAAGTTCCAATATCTGATCAAAGAAACCTCAACAAGAGAAGCAAAAAACATTCCTTCTTCCTGGAAAGCTGTAGAAAGACAGCCACTGTCCTGGGGAAGGACATGGTCCTGGTAGGTGCTATTTGAAAGACACCCACACTTCAGTGGTTATTGCTCTGCCTGGGAAAGTCCCTCCAACCTCTACCTCCAGGGAGATCTGAGGGGCTGTCTCTGCTCCTGGCCCAGGTGACCCACACAGAAATGCACCTGTCCTCTGAGGAAGGGAGACTTGAGGGTTTCATTCAGTAGCCAGGGTGGAGGCTGGCCCTCCTGCCTTCTCCCACATAAAATAAGCTGTGAGCATACACAAGTTCTTAATTCAAGGAGGAAAGTGAGATTCTGTGTCTCATTTACATGAGCATAAGAAGTGAAAGAACCACACCACAACACCCAGGCTGTGACAGAAACAGGATGTATCATAAGAGTCAAATCTACCGTTTACTATTAAAGAAATAATATCACTCCTCCCCAATGGGTTAACAGTCGCTGGGGTGCAGATTTCAGGGAGTTGGAGGTGGTGGTTCCCTCCCTCTGGGGCTTTAGGGGAAACCGGGGAAAGTCTTAGGATGTCCTCCTCCACTCAGGGTGGGAAGAGCTGGCCCGGGGCACCCCGAGGGCGCCAGTGTCCCTGCTGGTCAGGAGGAGCTGCACTTGTGGTCTCCAGAGTGTGACGGTTCATTGACAAGGGCGTGGTGGCTGAAGAGAAGAAACAGACTATTTTGGGGTCCCTCCCTGATATTCATGGCACACCTCCCTGCCCCCCTGCACTCTGATCCAAACCCTGCGCAGAGTGCTCATTCCATCAACAGCACCTCATTTGACCCTGATGCAGGAGGCATCATTTATCATCACCCATTTCAGAGGAGGCAACTGAATCCCAGAGACGAGAGGGGAGCAGCCTGTCCCAGACCTGGTCAGCAGTGGAGCTGGGATCCAGGCCCATGCTTAGGCCTAAGCTGTACTGAGCCCCTGGATTCAGTCGCTGCTGGTCCCAACACTCACTCGGCCCTAAACTGGAGGATGTCCGGTTCGTCTTTCTCTTGAAGAGCCGCATTTTGCTCGCCTTCTGGTGTGCAAGCTCCGGCTAGCAGGAGACCCAGTAGCTACAGGACAGAGTGGACCTGTGAGCTACCAGGAGCCACACCTCAGGTGCCCCTCCCAGAGCCTGCCAGCAGCTGAATCCCAGTGCCCCATGGGCCACCCCGCTACGAGTTCTGAGGCTGATTAGCGAGCCAGGCCACAGGCTCTGGTGCTGGCCATCAGACAGAGTCTGCCCTGCCCTCACCCAACTCCTGTCCCCCTCACCTCTCATGGAGACTGATTGGCTCCATGGCCTGGAACCAGGCCCCAAATCGCTCTTCGGGCTCCAGGTCATACGCATTTGCAGCCTGCTGGAGCAGCTGGATCCTCCTGATGACTTTTAATTTCTGGGAGGAAGGACAGAATGCAGACAGAGCTTGGGTGGGGAACCCTGCCAGCGACTTGTGCGGATTGAGGATTTGGTCTTGGGTCTGTGCTCACTCGGGTACCCTCCTTCCTTCCCACTCCATTCAGGACTTGCCTGTCCTCACAGTTGGTTGGAATTTGTTCCTTATCCAGGAAGGTGTCCTTGATGTCAGCCCCTCACACACACGCCAATGTGATGGGATTCCCAGCTTTGTGGATCTGACTCTCCCAATGAACGTAAGACCCAAGGGATGAGGCCAGGGAAAGTCTTGCCAGGGGAGGTCTGTGATTTCCACTTCCCCACCCTCACACAGCTGCTCACCTCATACCATTTCTGGAAGTTGACCCGATTTCCCTGGAAGGGAGACAGCTAATGTCCATCAGAAACAGCCCCCTAAACCCATAACCAACCCCCATCCCACCCCTTCTCAGGCTGCAAGAACATCAGGGACCAGCAGAGGGCAGAGCTTCCACAAAGAGAACTTGACACTGGGCCAGGCTCTGGGCCCCAGAACAGGAGGGACAGGGGAGCTGAGGCCAGAGACCTTATGTATCACATCATCTCTGATGACAGATGGGGAGACTGAGGCCTCAGGGAGGAAGGGACAGTTGGACCACAGAAGTGCTTCCTCACTTGCAGGGGCTGATGGCACTCCCCCAGGGGCAGGGTCTGAGGGGGAGGCTGAGTGCAGCTCAGACACAGCCTCCTGCAGCTCTGCAGACAGGCAGCTCTGAGCTTCACTAGCCCAGGGGGCCTGGTGGGGGGCTTATGCGGAGCGTCTATTCATGCATTGCTAAAATGGGCCTGACTCCCCAGCTCCCATGGGTGGCCATGGGGCTCTCGTGAGAGAAGGTTTGCCAGGTACTGAGAGCTCAGGGCCCAGTGCAGGGCTTTCGCCTCCCAAACCTCAGGATCCTGCTCCTTGGTCCCACCTCCAGGCTCACTCACTTCCAGATCATCCTCCCTCCCAATGTTTAGCAGCTTCAGGTGATACAGGAACATGTCCAGGAAGGGGACGACATCCTGTGAAGTCAGGGTGGGAGTGGTGAGATGAGTCCCACCTCTCAGGTGCCCGATGGAACCTCCCCCAAATCCCTTCACACCAGCCTCCTGCCCATCACAGACTCCCACAGAGAGCAGCCTAGGACCCTCAGCGGCCTGCCCCCAGTTGCCCCCTCCAGGACCACTCAACTTCCCCAATCACCTCCCAGGGGCGGCTTTTGGCAAATCCCAGAGCATGTGTTCCCTGCCCCTCCCCTCCCTAATCCATCCTGGGTACAGCCCTTCTAGGCCTCATCCTGGTCACTTCCAGGGCAGTCATTTCAGGCTCTGGGGTTCCAGGAGCTGGGCTGGAAGAGGAGGGACTCCTCTCTTAAGGAGACCTCAAGCCGTGGGGAGAGAGACCCCCTCCTCTAACACCTGGACCCTCCCCCTCAGGCTCCTTCACCTGCTGCTGCTGCCTCTCCTGGGCTCCCTGGGGATCCATCTCTAGGGTGGCCCACACAGAGTTCACCTCCTGCAAGGTCAAGCACAGGCTCAGGGAGGCCATGCTCCCTTCCCCATGTCTCCCAGGCCGCTGATCCTGGACCCTGGACATCTGGTGTCTATGGCTGATCCCATTCCAGAGTGCTCTGATTCTAGATCACTCCCAGCTCCAACACTCCCTCCTCTGTGCTCTCAATCCTTCCCAGGCCCTTAAGCCTCTCTCCTCATCAGGAAAGTGTGAGGAGGACTCCCATGCCTCCCAGGGTGCCCTGAGGACTCAGTGTCATCTGACTGTCATCAGTACTCTCCCTTCCCCCCTCGAGGAGGAGGAGCACAAAGCTCCTGCTCATTCGTCTCCCCCTTGTACCTCATCACCCCTATGAGACTTGCACCACAGATCATCACCTTCCGTTTCCCAGATGAGGAGACTGAGGCCCACAGAGGGGCAATGAATTGCTCAGGGGCCCACAGAGGAGACCGTCCCCCTTCCCAGCCAAAGGGCCTGGCCCCCGGCCTTCACTCCTCCTCCAGACACACCTCTGACCAATGTCCTGGCCTCTGGACTCTCGGGGTGTCTTGTGGCCCTCAGTCAGCCTGAGCCATGGATTGGGAGGCACAAGGTGTCTCGGGGTCCTATCAAAGTGGATTCTGTGTTTTCCAGCCCCCTGGGATTCTCTGACACCACGCTGGACCTGAGGCCATGTCAAAGGCCTCAGCTCCCTAGGATCCCCTCATGATGGACCCTGTACAGAACTCCTCCTTTATTCACTCAGGAAGGATCCCCCTTGTGCCACATCTGAGTGACAGTGTAGGGGGTTACCACAGCACTGTGTAATGGTGACATTTGCATCCTTTTTTACTTGGAAGCTTCTAACGTCCTGTCAGGAAGGTCCATTAAGAATCTGTAGGTTCCCCGATAATTCTCATGGCCATCTGGGGCATATCCTTGTCAACAAGGCACCGGGCGAGACTCACTGGTTTGTCAGCAGTGACCACTATCTAGCTAGAGTGCACAGTCCCAGAGACCACACAGTTCTGTCCCAGATCCACCATTTGGCCCAAGGCTGGGCAGCCCCTGTGTCCACAAGACCTGTGTGACCTCACAGTGCCCATCCCTGGGGCATGCAGAGTGCCCACCCCTGCGAGGTGCAGTGAAGACAGTAGGAGCAGCAGGGGCCTGGCTTCCTGAGGACAGGCTGGGCTGCTAGAGGAAGAAAGGAACCCCCACCCACTCCATCCACCCGCGAGCCTGAAGGAAGAGTGCCAGCTGTTGGGTCCACATGGAAACCAGAGACCTGCTCATTCTGCCAGCTCTTCACCTCCTGGAAGAGTCCAGCCGACATCATTGTATCCCGTGACCAAGGCCTCCTTCCCCAAACAGTCCCCACTTGCCCCTGCAGCTCACACCCCACGCTTCCTGTCAAGCTGGACAAGACAGACCGTTATTTCTCAGGGAACCTTAAGTGAAAAACTTCCCAAAGCACATCCTGCCTTGTCCCTCCCCACCTCACCTCCCCTCCTTCCAGATCTCCAGCCTCCACTCACCTCCTTGAGCAGCTTCCTGCTCTCCCGCTGGCTTGTTTTCATCAACTTTTTAAGTTTTGTCCAGTTCTTCCTGAGGAGGGAAAAAAGGAAAGAGACACTGTGGAGTGGTTTGAGGGTAAATCCCTTTTGTTTGAAAACCCAGAAGATCCAGACAGCCTGTATGAGCTTTTTCACTGTGTCCTCTGAGCCCTGAGGTGTCTGGGACTGGGGAGGGGGCTCTCTTATTGTCACCTGGGGCCTCCATTCTCTTATCTTCTCAGCAGATGTGTTTTAAACAGTCTTAATTACATGTGGACAGAGAGTTCTTTTGTTGAAAACACTTGAAAATCTTCAATTTGGCTCAAGCCAGGATCTGTCACTTAGGGAAACTGATTCCTGAAGCAGAACCACTGGCCTAAGTTTTCAGAAAGACTCCAAGCCTCCAACCAGGTCAGACCCTATCGCCAGGGTTTGCTGTCTCCCAGGAGGTCCCAACTGACTGAAGGGCAATGCTAGCCCTGTGGGGGGTGTCTGGTCCACCCAGGTGGTGCTCAAATAGACAGAGGCCTACCCACCTGGACACCCAGCTCCATGTCTCTTTTAAACGCTGAATGGAGGGGACCTGCAGAGCCCAGAGGATCGCATGGAGTGAGGAAAGGATCCTCAGGCCCTGGCATTCCTGGGGAAAGGAAGAGAATGAGCTGTGAGGGGGAACTGGAGCCCTGCTTCCTCTGGCTTCTGTCACCTCATTGACGTCTCCTGTCCTGGATGAGACAGTAACTCAGGGAATCCGGGAAAGGCACAGCTGGAAACTGATGAAGAATACTTCCAGGGAGGAGGATTTTAGCTCAAGGTAAGGAAGGAGCCCAGGAAGGGGTGAGATTCCCACCACTGGGACCAGGAGTCAGGTCATCGAGGCACTGGCAGGAGGGGCCTAATAATTGTGCAAAGACTCAGACCACAGACTTCAAACATGAGAGCTGAGAAAGGAGAAGGGGCAGTTCCCCTGACTCCAGAGAGGAGCTCTCAGGAACTCCCACATCTTACCTTGGCCACCTGGATCCAGAGCTCCACCACCCTGGCCCTCTCCTAGGCTGTCATGCTCAGATCCCCAATGCAAGTGGTGATGACACATTCGACCACTCTGTTAAAGCGGGTCGTGGTGGCATGGATGGTGCGTGTCAGGTGTTCATTACCCCTGTTGTCACACTGGGACCAGATGGAGTCCAGGAAGTTGTGGGGCATCACTTTCTTGAAGAGCTCCTGGGGAGGACAGGGCATGTCACCCAGCCCTGCCACAGCCCAGCTCAGCGTCCGCAGCCCCCAGTCCCAGGCCGGGTCAGTGGTGAGAGCTAGAGCTCAGGAAGCTGAGAATGTGGCTTGAGGCTTGTGGGAGTCCCTGGGTGTTGCCTGTGTCCCTTGAGGGTACCCAGAACAGGATGACCCAGGACCGGATACTGTGGCACCGGGAAGTGACATTTGTTCGCCGCCCAGTCTCACTTCCTCCAAGCACCAGAACTCGGCTCCTGCTTGACCGTCTGTAGGGGCATCTCCCACCCATTCTGACCATCCTGGGGTCTGACTCCTCTTTCAGATGCACATTCTCCCAAGGCAGCAACAACCAACAGGCTTTGTTTGTCTGCCTTGAAGTCATGAACACATGAGGTGCTTATTATTGCTGAGGCTGTTGAGGCCTCCTGGTCAAATGAGTGAACTACCCAAGGACGAGACAGCACTTCAGTGTGCTCCCCTCCCCCACCAAAGCGCAGATTCTGCCAAACTTCCTCTCTGCTCCACCTCGTCCATCTGCATAGCCACTCTGCATGGCAGCTGCTCTCAGTGTCCATCTCTACTGTCCACATGAGGACAGCAAAGGCTTGGGAGTTAAGAAAGCTGCTCAGGTCACATGAGGGTAAGCAGGGAAGCTGGACCGACATCATGGGATTCTGGATCAGGAAATGGCAGGTGTGGGGCAGCTCATGGCACAGGGAAGGCCGACCCCACCTGCCGTGAGCGCCCTGCTGTTCACCACATCAATCAGTGTCAACTGCTCTGCCACTAGCCTGGGAAGGAACTCCAAGAAGTCAGGCTTCTCCTCCTTCAGCAGGTTCTTGCTGGTCACATCTCAGCGGCAGGTGGGCTCTGGGGCTGGGTTTGGCTCTGCTGTTATCTCTCCAGGTGGAGGGAGGATTCTCCCTGGAGCTAATGGTCCAGCTGGCTCCAGCTCAGGAGCTGGCACTGGGGCTGGAGCTGATGTTGGTGGTGGCTCTGGCCCTGGAGGGACTGATGGAGGTGACACTGGCTCCAGCTATAGCACAGGTGGTGGAACAAGAGCTGGAGCTGGATCTAGCCGTGGACCTGGTCCTTGCTCTGGCTCTGGAACTGGAGGGATCTCTGGAGATGATACTGCAGCAGGAGAAAGAAACAGTTTCACTCAAGTAGTTGACTTCCTCGGTCCCTGTCAAAGCCAGGAAAGACACCACTGCCTTTAAGGGTACCTAGCCTTTGAAGACCCTGCAAATCATCTTCCCATACTGCAGTTTCCTCACCTTCCAGATCTGCCTCAATGGGCTTTGGATGCTCCAGATGGACCTGGAGAAAGTAGGCGTGGTCCCCAGCTCCGAGCCAGGCGAGATGAGATGCAGAGATATCAGCTTCATCCTGAAGCAGGGAAAGTGCAGGGGTTCCCAGAAATCCTGCCCTGGGTCCAGGAAGGTTCCCACCAGAGAAGAGATGGCACTGGGGGAGACAATTTGGCAACAGAGTCAGAGGCCTGGCCTTTCCCTCCACACTTCTCATGCAAGGCACCGATATCTGCCCCTTCCCATCTTGGGGATGAGCCCCTGCTCATACAGCACGTATAACACAGAGCCTGTCGCGACTCTCTTCCTGCTGACACTCTTCTCCTGAAGGGCCGGGACACAGCCCGGCCCAGCCCTCCATGTACTTGTGGAACAGGATTGAGCAGAGGCCATTTTTTGAGCGGGTTGTTCACAGACCTCCTGTTTTGGGCCTGGAGGTGGTGGTCAGAAGATGTGGATATGGAGAAGGGGAGACAGATTAAGATGGGTCTGTGATGGGAATGGGTCTCTTGGAGACAACTCAGCCTAGCCACCCCTCTGTTTCCCAGGGGTCCTGGCACCCATCCAGAGCTCTTTGACTCCTGTCCTCCGGGAGTGGAAGCCACCAGACCACAGCCTTCCCTTGGGAATCAAAAGATGTGTGAGACACAAGGTTCTGACAGGCCTACCACAACCACAGCCCCCATCTCTCCCTCCACACATTGTTCTGTAGAGACAGGAAGCCCTTCTTCTGGACCCAAAGACCACTCACTTTTTTAGATGGGCCTGTGCTCTGCCCTCCTGGCTGGAATAAGGGAAGATGCCTCCAGCTATAAAAGAGGCTATCAGGGCATCACTTGGGATGTTCCATGGAAGACAGGACCTGCGAAAGATGTCTAATGTCACTGTCTGACTCTCAGACGACAACTGAGGCACAGCGATTGTGTGTCCTTCATTCACTGACTTTACTAAGTGTCTCCAAAAGTCCTGCATGTAGTAGGTGCTTAATATACACACTTGAATGAATGAAGTGCAGCCAGACCATCCCAGACACTTGAGTGGGCCTAGGGCCTCTCTGGTGCCCCAGAGATCCTTAATTGGCTACCCAAAGGAAAAGGATCAGGATCAGCTGGATGCAATCTCAACTCCTTGACAGGGTGCTTTCCATGTGCTTTTCCACACTCAGAAAAATCACATCCTAGAGATCAGTGAGGCAGACTATTTTTCACGGGGAAGAGAAAAATAAACACCATGGACAACCACAGCACGTCCACAGCCCTCTCTGCAGATCCAGGCACCAGGTAAGCACCTGCCATTGCTGATCCCATTAGTCCCTACAAAATCACCATGAAATTTATCCTCCCCCCCAACTTTTCAGAAGAGCAAACTGAGGCTCAGAGAGATGTGGGGATTTGCCCAAGGTACACAGCTGGCAGTGGGCAGAGTCACCACTGTGCTGAGGAGGGAGTGGTTACTCACCTAGTAAACAGCTGGTCCAGGACCCGGTGGGATGTGTCTAAGGCCGAGTAGTTTATCATGAAGGTGGTGAAGCTGGACATGTTCCTACTCAGGAAAGCTGGTGCCATGGACTCTGTCAGCTTCTCCATCACGCTGCCTGGAGGGCACGCATCCTGCAGGCCTCATTTAAATTCACAGTGAACTCATCCTCACACTGGGGGAGAGGAGGAGGGACATACAGTCAGTGATATCACAGTGAACCACCAGGAGGACTGAGGTGACTTTCTACCCTCCTGTGTAGCTGGTGGGGAGGAGTGGAGGTCCAGATTCCTTTGGGAGTGGGGCTGTGGGGTAATCTAGTGAGAAAATTCTGGTGGTGGGGAGTCCAGGGGGTTCTCAGATTTAAGTCTGCATTCTAGCACTGCCTTGGTTATCTCAGAGTCCTGGGTGTGAAGACCCCTCTTCATCCACACTCACCTCAGAGCAGCCCTGGTCGTTGATGGATTGGTGCACTTGTGTTCTCTCCAGGGAGAGGGTCAACTGGAAACCATCCACCAGCTCCTCGACCATCTCTTGAGTGCAACTCTGCAGTGACAGTGCCCAGCAGTCAGGCCAGGAGGGATCGGGGCCTGCCTGGACTTTGCCACAGGGGGAAACCCCGCCACAGATCAGGCACAGAGGGGAATCTGCATAGACACCACCAGGGAAGGAATGCGAGGACACCTTGAGGACCCGGGATTCACATGCAGATAGAGGAACTTGGTCCCCAGCACTCACCTGACTCTCCTGCAGCCAAGACATTGAGTATGAACATGACACACTGCCTGACTCCCACCATCTAGTTTCCTGCTCCTGCCCAGGCTGGGTCCTCCTCATGCCCAGCTTCCCTAACTCCACCTCCCCCCACCCCCACACACACAATGAGTGTTAAGGGGTGTGGGGCTGTCCTTTTGGGATCACAGTTCTGGCCTGATCTAGAGTGGCCTGCCCTGGCCCACACTGTTACCTGATGGTTCCTCCTGCCAAAAGGCCACACACATTCGAGGTGAGGGCTGAGCCAATGTCTAAAGCAACTTAACATGTTCTCATTCTGGGTTTTCCGGGGGCCAGAGCCTCGGAAAGTCACGGGACAACATGAGAACATCCTACTCTGTCGAGTGTCTCCACTCAAATGAACTGGAAAGGAGGCTGTGATTACAAAGTGGGTGCCTGGTTACCAAAGTTCTAAGTTCTATTGGGGGCTGTCACCAAGGAAGTGAGGTCACTTCTTCAAGGTTCTATTACATGGCCCCTTCATTCAATCAGACCCACCCAAAGCCCCTCTAGGCTGTTGACTGCTCTCTCTGCTTGCCCATGTCATCTCCATCACTGTACACAAATACCCATCACCACCCTACCCACAGCTCCTTGGGAGTGGATCCAGGGGGCTAGCTTTGAGGAGACAGAGTTGAAGTCAGACCTCTTTTTTCCTACTAGATCTGTGTCCTGGAAAAGCTGCTGTGCCTCTCAAGATCTGTCCAGTCTCCCAAGCTGCACAATGAGGATTGGGCTAAAAACAGCTTCCTATGGACCGTGTCAGGGTACATGTGATAATACGTACAACACCTGTGGGTTGGTGTCACATGTGTCTAATGTAAACATTTAGAGATGGAGGAAGTACAAGAAGGAGTAGGACATCACATAGAATACCAGTCAGAACTTCTCTGGGTTCCAGATGTGTGATCTTGGGAAAGTCACTGCCCCTCTGGGCCTCATTTTCAGGTCTGCATCCTGAAGGGGTTGAAATTAGAGGAAATTCAGACATTGTGATCCACAGGCATTAACCCTTCCACGGTCCCCTGTTTTACTCAGAATCAGTCCCAAGTGTCTCACGTTGGCCTATGGGGTGGGCAGCCTCCACAATGGCCGCAATGCTCACTGCCTCCTGAAGTGCACATCCTTTTGTCATCACTAAGTGGTAAGTATCTGGCTTATGAACAACAAAACACAACCAAGGTGATGGGATGTCACTTCAAAATTTTAATTACAAAACATCAGTCACTTCCTACTTACTGGCTTACTTGGGTTCCCTACTTACCTCCCTCCTTCTGTTTCCATCTCTCTCTCTCTCGCTCTCACTCTCTATCAAATCACCAGAACTGGGAATGCAAGTGCTGATGTTTTCAGTTGCACTATGTAGAGGCTCCATAGAAGAGAACTGAGGGAGTGTCCAGCCAACAGACAGACAGGAGCTCAGACTCTCAGTCCAAATAGATCCTGAGAAAACCCATGGGAGTGATCTTGGGTGGGAATCCTCCCCCAGTTGAGCCCTGTTGAGACCACAACGCTGCTTCACAGAGACTTTGAGGCAGAGGCACCCAGCTAAGCCATGCCTGATGCTTGGCTCACAGAAATTGTGAGATGTTAAATATTTGTACTTTATAGGTGGCAGGTTTTGGAGTAATGTTGTCACAAAGGAACAGAAAGTAACAGTCTACCATGTCCCAGGATCCAGCCTGATCACCCTCCTCTCTCCCCTCACTCTCTCTTCTCAGACTCCCTCCTGCCACACTGGCCACATTTCTGACCTTCCCTGGTCAAACTCGCTTCTTCCTGTGAGTCTCTGCACCAGGGAGTCTTCTCCTTGACACACTAACTGTTCCCAGACATACACAGGGGTGCTTACACTTGTCATTCTGGTCACAGCAAAGGTCTGAAATGCCTCAGAGAGGCCTTTCAGAACCTCCTAGTACAGTCTCTACCATCACAGATCTTACATCCAGAAGAGCATTACATGACTTCCTCCTCCTTCCTCCCATCGAGATAAAATGAGTGCACGGGGAAGGGCAGTCTGCTTTGGCTGATGCAGAGGCAACTCCTTCTGGTTATACCAGGAACACGACTGTCTCTTCCAGGCCGAATTTTTCCCACCACGAATCCATTGTTTAAGGAAACCGTCATTCCCTCTCTTTCATGGGTCTGGTTTCCCCAAGAACACAGTGAACCATCCCCTCTCCCTGTGTTGCATCACCATAAACCCACAGCCAGAAGATAAGCACCGGGTTAAAACACCACCAGATCCTGAATTCAGTCACTGCTGAGACCCTCCCATCAATGTTGTCATTCAATGGTGACTCCTGAGGACACCTTTCCCCTGAGACCCACTCCCAGCCTGTCCTCAGCTTCTAACAGTAACACTGAGATTTCCTCAGAGTCCTCCCTACCTAGGCAAGAAACATTCTGAAATGTTCTCTGTATTAATTTTGAGGTACTGGGGTTATTGGTAGATGTAATTTGAGTGTGTGTGTGCAGTAGTTTCTACGCAGGTATTCTATTTTTCAGACACAGATAAAATAGTGTGGCTACTCAATGCACCAAGAAAATGGATAACTGATCAAATTTTTTCATGATGTGAAGTCTTTAGAGAGTAAATATCGTGGTTAAGAGCACAGAGTATGGAGCTAACTCCTCATGTCCAAATTCCAGCTCAATCCCTTACTAGATATTTGTATTGACTGAGTTCTTTACCTGATTGATGCCTCAGTTTCTTGATCTGTCAGTTGGCAATAATGATCAGCATACATATTTTCTAGGTTTATGGAGAGTATTAAAGGAGTTAATGTTTGGAAAATGCTTGGAACACCTAGTGTATTACCAGTGCTGTACCTATATATTAGAAGTACAATTAGAAATTCTTCTGACTCTGCCTGTGAGCCCCAGAGGATGAGCCTGTTGTCTGGATGTAAGCAGAAAGCACTCCATGACATACGATGAATAAATGAATGAACAACATTGGCGAATGCATTACCAATGTCACCTATGTCATCCTACAGGCATTCCCAAGCCGAACCACTGGCAGACATTCCTGCTCTGTCCTGCATCACATTCCCTGGAGGAATCATTGGGGCTTCTTGGACCCTGGTAACCGTGCCCACTAAAGGTTCTTTTCTGTCAGCAAACCCCAATCTTTGTCCAATTGCTGCAGCTCACAGGGTCTGCGTTCTGATCCTTGTCTTCACTCGAAAGAGAAGTGCCATCTCCAGAGCTGGGCACACACAGAGCCTGAGCCTTGGAGAAAATGATTCCCTGGCCCTGCTGCAGGTAGAAGAGCGCAGGGACAGAGTGGGATTTGGGGAAAATCCTCCAGGTCTTGTCAGAAGGGATGGCGGCAGGGAATGTGTCAGCAAGGACTAGTCTGGTTGGTGGGCCTTGGTGATTAAATAGTAGGGGGGCAGGGAAGTTTCATAGGTTCTAGCATAATACAATCAATATGACGGTCATGAAATCAGAATCAGCCTAATTAAGGCCAAATTAACCCAATGTCAGCTGTTCCCTGACTCTCTAATCCAGTAGTGACTTATAAGAAGGGTATTCGTGTTCTATCATCTCCTTTTCATTGATTGGCTAGAGTAATTATTCTTTACATAGCCTGTCTATTTTTACATAGTAAAAAAAGGTGTTTTTTAAAACAACCCTCCTTGGAAAAGTCTCCCTAACATATTGAATTAATAACAGAAGCCAGGACAGGAAATTCACCACATATCTTGAGCTTTAGTCTCTGGTTTTAGATCTTCCTAACTGGTAAATTACCTTGACTTCTGCCTTCTTTCTTGAGATTAGTCCACTTAGAACTAAGTAGGAGTGCATCCTCATGTCATGTGAGAAGTGGTGACTCTAGGAAGTGTTTTTTTTCATTCTGTCACTGTCTGTGTGTTTGTGTGTGTGTGTGTGTGTGTGTGTATGACACTTTTTTGCTTCATCTTGAAGTGTGGACCAGTGTAGACTCCTTTTCTACGGAAAAAATTTCCCTAACCATTTTCTCTGGAATTTATTTTCACTAATGGCTTCATCGGCACTGTCCAATAGTAACATTAAGCACTCTATATTATAGAATTTAATTTTTTTTCTTAGTAGCCACATTTTAAAAAATTAAAACAAACAGGTGAAACTAATTTTAATAGTATATTTTAACCCACTATAACCAAGATATCATCAATGTGGGTGCAGTCTATACAAAACTTAATAATGAGGGAGTTTACATTTTTTTCCTGAGTTTCATAAATCCAGTGTGTACTTCCCACTTACAGCACAATCTCCAATTGGAAGTTGAGTTTTTTCAGACATACATTCCCTGTACTGAGATTTAATGTTCACAGTTTTCAAATAAGAGTCACTAGGAGTGGGGTGGATGATAATTTCACTACTGATTTAAACTGTAATGGAACTATGAACACCAACTGGTCAATAGGTTAATCAAATGAATAGTCATATAGTACAGAAGAATGGCATGATTTGGGATTTAGAAAAAGAATGGGGACCGTGTGTCCTGACAGGGAGCACCAGAGTTTTTCTTGTTGAGAGTGACAAGGACAAAAAGAGAATAAAGTCATACTGATAAGTGTCTAACAACATGGGGGAGAAGAAATGACCTGCCGTAGTCCTGAGTTTTGACCTCGAGCTTTCTGTTCTTGACCCAAATCTCTTTGATGATGTCCCAGGACACAGGTCAGATTAATCCCCACAGGGAGAGAGGGAGGGTAGAAGTACAAGGCATCTGAAATAATTTTCCTGGGAAGGCAGGCTTCATTTATCACTCTGATCCACATTCATAATTTATTTTTATAGGATAAGAGGAAAAGAAGTATGATGGTCAAATCATCACAGAGGAAGCGACATGATTGTGGAAACCAATCCAACCCAAAGCCTGGTTTGAGCATCTCCATCCCTTTGAGGATGTCCAGTTACATATTCAAGAGGCCAGTTACTAAAATCACATCCTATCCTTGCAACGAGGTCAGATGCCATCAATGGGAGGAAACTTTGGAGCAGCCCCAACAACTCTGCTGACAGAAGAGACTGCAAGGTCTCCAGGTCTGCAGAGTGCAGAAGAACCGTTAAGTCCTTTAGACCTTGCCAAAGCCCTGCTAAATCTTTCGCCTAGTTGCACAGGTGCATCCCTGCCAAGTCTGCTTGCAGGTGGTCTGAACTCCAGTCCCATGCCCACCACTGCCTGGTCTTCAGATTCAGTAGAGGCGATCCCAGGAGCTGGACTGTACATCCCATAGCTCCTTTGAAAACAACTTCTGGTGACTCAGGAAGATATCAGGAAACAGGAAGAGAAAGTGAAGATGGCAAGAGAGAGACTGGCGGTAGCACTGATGCAGACAGACTTGCTAGAGAGGCAGGGAGAGTGAGGGGCAAAGAAGGACGTCCCGACAAATACGGTGATAAAAGACAAGACGGTGCAGATGACATGGAGCTCACACTACATTAATGCCTCTGCAGGGGTCATTAGGTTTTCTTGCTTTGAGCTCTTGAAACTTTACTATATTCCAATAATTTCTTTTCTTTGATTCCTTTGCATGACAGAGAAGATACAGACAGTGATGCTTCTGAGGTAGGAGATTGAGTTTCAGGTGAGGAGAGAAAGGTGATCTTTCCTTCCTTTCCTTTCCTGAGTGTTATGTATTTGTATTTTAAGATCAACAGAGAGTTATCACAGTCAGGGGATTCTTTAGAGTTTTGCCCTCACAGTCACAGAGAAAACATACCTAGTCCAAATGGATTGTCCTTTTTATGTAATATTGCAATAGATTCCAACATAACATTTCACTAAAGAGCTGTTATATCTGTCTTCTCTAAAAACACACCTACTTCTGTGTCTCTATTTTTCTGGTATTTGTTGCATGTTGAATCACTAGTTGCATACAATGAAATACTGGATTTTCCCTGTTTTTAGATTTATATGCGTTGGAAATATGATTCATGAAAATTGATATGACATTGCGGTATCATGCTGTCAGGAGAACGACTGTTTTCAGCATCACAAGTCTCACAATAAGCCAGTGTGTTAAGATTTGTCTATTTGTCTGATCGAGTATGTTGCACCTTCAAATCCTCTTTATCATTACTTACTTTTGTTCCACAGATTTATCAGTTTCTGAGAGCAATGTGTTAATAATAGAGTATCTTAGTATGTATATATTTCCTAAAAAATATGTTATTTTTTACCTAAATCTTCTCTCCTCTATTCTTCCATGTGGTAATCATCTGGAATATTGGTTCGAATGTGATTTTAATGTCTTGTTTTAAAATACTAAATTAGACAGACGGTTTTTTTCCTTTCCTTGTGACTCCTGTTATGGTTTCCTGGGTTCACATTTCTTCTTCCTGATGTACATTCTTTACCGGTTCTTTCACTGCAGGCCTGAGGAAGGTCAACTTTGAGTCTGTTTGTAAGTCAGATAACGTCTTTCTTTCTTTGAGACATAGTGCGAATAGGTGTTTAATTTAGCTTTGTAGTAATTTTTTCCTTCTTTGTCAAGTTATTTAATATTTCTGATCCTCCGCATCTTTACCTTAAAATGGAAATAAAACCCTAAATATTGTGACTGTAACTGAGATAGTACAAGCAGAGCTTGCCAGTCATGTTGCTTAGGAGAAATTAAATAGTCAATAATGATAAAGATTATTAACCATTATAATGATATCATAATAATGTAATATATAATAATGATATATTAATGTATAATAATAATTATACTTTAATTTATAATTATAATGTACAGTGTATAATGTATGCAATGAATAATAATAATATATTAATATTATTAATCTTTATAATTCTCAGAGTGTATATTCTCAGAGAATCACTGCTTAAGATTGAGAATGTGAAGCTCACACACAAAAAGTCTGAGAGAGTGCCATGACTGTGACTTTAATTCTCAGCCCTTGGGTATCTTCAGCTCTGGTCGTCTGCACAGTGTGTACAGATAAGGTAATCTGTTCCCACAGACCCAAGGCAGAAGAGCGCAGCCTGCCTCATGCCTGGGTTGCTCTGGGCTGCCTGTTGGGGAGCCTCTGCTGTGAGGCTAGTTGGACTCTTTACAGAGAAAGATGAAAAAAGACTCTTTCTTTTCCCTCAGATTTCTCCCCCAGAGTTTTATTCACTTTTACATCCAGAGCAGATACTCTCTTCCCAGAGCCTTGGTGTTACTCTGGGATTCAGGCTTCCCAGACACCTAGTCATTTCAGCTCCCAAGGCCCAAGGTGACTGCAGAGTCATGTCTCACCCACTCATCCCATCTTGGCCTGTTTCCCGTCATGGAGGACCCATGAGTGGGGAGAGGAGCCATTGAGGGAGATTGATCTGGAAGTCCTGGTGAATCTGAGCTTCAGAGAATGAAGCAGAAAAGGGGAACCTGAGACTGCCAGGGCTTAAGTGGGGGAGGAATATGGAGGAACCGAGAGGGGTGTGATGCCTGCACAGAGTCAAGGGGAGGGATGTTCCAAAGGTTCCCAAGAAAGGAAACCTTGCACTGAAGTGGGGATACGATTTTACATGATGGAAATGTCTGTGCTGTTTTCACCAATTCTGGTGTCCCTGAGGGATGAACTGGTGTGACACCACAGGACAGAAGTTGCAGTCACTTTCAGGACTTAAGGAAGGTGAAACATTTCAGCTTAGTCCCTTGTGAGCCAGTCAGGGGTCAAGTCTAAAAAGGCTTGGAGCCCGAGTCCGTCCAATGTGGTTTCGTACTGTTCCAGCCCAGCTCCTCTGGACCCCAGCTGGGAAAAGGGGACCTCAGATATAGTCTGATCTAGTCATCGCAGCTTCCGTAGGTTGCCATGAGGCAGGTAATAGCAAAGACATCGTCACTGGAGTTCATAGTCGCCCTCCTTCTTCCGCCGGCAGACAGTGACTTGTGAGGTGAGGAGAGCGCATCAGAATGGTCCAGTCAGCTGCCCAGTATGGGAGACTCCAGGGGAAGGAGATGCCAAAGCCACAGAGACCCAGTGTCTCCTGTGTCTCCCTCTTCCTTTTGTCCACTTAATTATCACCCTCAGTCCTCTTTTCCTTTCCTTTTCCCTCTCTTGGCTCTCTCTCCCTCTCTTTCTTCTACATATTCTAGCTTAATTGATGTATTAACGAAATACAGTAAACTGCATATATTTAAAGTGAACAATTTGACACATTTTGATTATAACATATTGAACCATCACCTCAATCGAGAAAAGGAACGCCCATCCTCCCCAAATTTCCTCATGCTCATTTTAATTCCTCCTTCCCTGCCGTTTGCAAACACATTCTCATCCCCAGGTAACCAGTATATGTCTGGTATATGTCCCTATAGATTTTCGTGTATTTTCCAAGGATTTTTATAAATGGGATCATATACTATGTACTCAATTTTTACTGGCTTCTTTCACTCAGCATAATTATTTTGAGATTTATGCTTGTCATTGCATGTACTATGAATTAATTCCTATTCCCAACCCTTCCCTGGCAGCACTGTGCACACACCCGAGTGCTTCCCAGGTTGGAGTGAGAGCCAATAGTACTCCTGCATCCCCAAAAGTAAGAATGCACCTTGGTGCAACTCTGGGAGGTGTTGGCGGCAGCCCTGGACCCACAAATGAATGCTTTCCTGGATGGTTGGAAAGCCCACCGTGCCACTGCAGTCCCAATGATTGGCCAGTGCTCAGAACCCGTGAAGAAGTCCCACCCACCAAGAACAGAGGCTGACATGAGCATGAGAAAAGGCAGCAGCAGATATATGCGCACATGCAAATGCTTTCCCAGATGGCACAAATACCCATAGTAGTGCTGCAGTCTCACAACTGGGTAGGTGTCTCCGTGTGGCTGCAGCTCTGAGCTCAGTGTGAATGCTTTCCCAGCGGATGGGAACACCCACTGTACCAACGCAACTTCCAGCATATAGGGTGGGATCAGAAACACAGCTCATGCTTCCCCCACAGCGGTAGCAGGTGGAATCTGTGACCTGATACTACCACAAATACGCAGGCAAAAGATTAGTTGATCAAAGACCATAAGAAACTACACTAACAATTCAGAGCAGAAGGAAATGACAAACCTCTAGAAACGAACCTTGAAGTCACAGTCATTTACAATCTAAATGACACAGAATTCAAAATAACTGTCATTAAAGAAACTCATCAAGTTACAAGAATGTTCAGACAGTTCGATGAACTCAGGAATAAAATTAATGAGGAAAAGGAATACTTCATCGAAGAAACTGAAACTATTAAAAAAAGACAAGCAGAAATTCTGGATATGAAAAACATAATTAATGAGATAAAAAATAATCTAGAATCATTAAAAAACAGCTGATATTATGGATGAAAGAATTAGTGATTTAGAGGATTGAAATACAGAAATTCTTTCAGTGGATGAGGAGAGAGGACTCAGATTTTTAAAAAATGGAGGAATTCTTGGAGAAATATATGACTCAATTATAAAAGCAACCTAAGAATTATACGTATCACAGAAGGAGAAAAGAGGGAGAAAGGAACAGAGAGCTTGTTAAAAGAAATAATAGCTGAGAACTTTCCAAACCTGGGGAAGAACCGGACTTACAAATACATGAAACCAACAGAAGGCCTAATAACATCAATGCTAAAAGACCTTTTCCAAGGCATATAACAGTAAAATTGGCAAAAAGACAATGACAAAGAAAAAATATTAAGGGAAGCAAGACAGAAGAAAATAACCTACAAAGGAACCCCATCAGGCTTTCAGCTTATTTCTTGGCAGAAACTTTACAGGCAAGGAAAGAATGGAATGATATAATAAAAATATTGAAAGACAAAAACTTTCAGCCAAGAATACTCTATCCAGTGAAATGATCCTTATGATACAATGAAGAAATAAAAGTTTTCTCAGATAAACAAAGGCTGAGGGAGTTCATCGTCACTAGATGTCCCATACAAGCAATGATCAAGAACGCCATCATACCTGCAACAAATAGAAGACAAATGTCTACAAAGCTTTGAGCAAAGATATAAATAGACAGACAAAATCAGAAAGCTACAGCTCTGTTTCACAACAGGGTAGCAAATACTTAATTATTACTCGAAAGAAGAATAGAAGGAAAGCATAAAAACTAACTATAAACACTTCAGCATAGTTACAAATGCACAACACAAAAATGAATAACTTGTGACAACAATAACTCAGAAGGAGAAGAGGAAAGGGATGGAACCTGTTTAGGCTAATGGAGATAAGAGGGTCTCAGAAGATGGACTATGTCATCTATGAGATCTTCATACAAACCTCACAGTAACCAGCAAACAAAGAATCAGAGCAGAGCCATAGATCATAAAAAAAGAGAAAACTTCCACAGAAAACCCCCAAAATGAAATAGTAGTCCGAAACAGAAAGGAAGAGAAACAATGGAATTATAGATTAGGTGGGATTAAGCCCTCAGGTATCAATAATCACTCTAAATGTAAATCTATTGAATTCTCCAATCAACAGACACAGAGTGGTGGGGTGGATTAGAAAACAAGACCCAACAATATGCTGCCTCCAGGAAACACATCTCAGCACTAAAAACAAACAGGCTCAGAATGAATGGATGGGAGACAATACTCCAAGCAAGTGGCAAATAAAACAAAGTAGGTGTTTCCATAGTTATATCAGACAAAGCAGACTTCAAGATAAAAAAGACTATGAGAGACAAAGAGTGGCAGTATATAATGATAAAGGGGAGTTTCCACCAAGAGGACATAACGCTTATAAAGTTATATGCACCTAACGCAACACCACAAAAGAATATACAGCAACTATTAATAGACCTAAAGGGAGAAATTAACAGCAACACAATAATAGCAGGGGAGCTGAACATCCCACTTACATCCATGGATAGATCATGCATAGAAAGTCAACAAGTAAATAGTGGAATGAAATGAAACATATGATCTGATGAACTTGATATATATAGAGCATACCCTCCCAAAAAAGCGGAATACACATTCTTCTTAAGTGCACATGGAACCTTCTCAAAGATAGACCATATGTTGTGAAACAAGGCAAGCCTGAATAAATTTAAGATTGAAATCATATCAAGCTTCTTTTCTGACCACAATGCTATGACACTAGAAATCATCTACAAGACAAAAGATGGGGAAGTTACAAATATGTGGAGACTAAAGAACACACGACTGAAGAAACATTGGATAAATGAACAAATCAAAGGAGAAATCAAAAAATACCTGAAGACAAATGAAAATGAAAAGACAACAAAACAACTCATGGGATGCAGCAAAAGCAGTTCTAAGAAGGAAATTCATAGCAATACAAGCGCATCTCAGCAAACAAGAAACATACCAAATAAGTAACCTTAAACTACACCTAAAAGAACCAGAAAATGAAGAACAAATGAAGCCCAAAGTCAGCAGAATGAGGGAAATAATAAAAATTAGAGCAGAAATAAATGAAATAGAGACTCAAAAAACATTAGAAAGGATCAATGAAACAAAGAGCTGATTCTTTGTGAAGATTGAAACAAAACTGACAAACCCTTAGCCAAACTCACTACGAAAAAAAGGGAGAAGGCTCAACACATAAAATTAGAAATGAAAGAGGAGAAATTACAACAGATACCACAGAAATCCAAAGGACAATAAAAGAATACACTGAACAACTTACATGCCACCAAATTGGATAACCTAAAAGAAATAGATAAATTATTAGATTCATACAACCTCCCAAAACGGATTCAAGAAGAAACAGAGAAAATGAACAGACAAATCACAAGTAAAGAGATCGAAATGGTCATCAAAAACCTCCCAAAAAACAAAAGTCCATGACCAGATGTCTTCTCTGGAGAATTCTACACAATATTCAAACAAGATTTAATAGCTATGCCTCTGAAACTATTCCAAGCAGTTGAAGAAGATGGAACACTTCCTAATTCATTCTATGAGGCCAACAACACCCTGACAGCAAAAGCAGGCAAGGACAGCACAAACAAGGAATATTACAGGCCGATATCGCTGATGAACACAGATGCAAAAATCCTCAACTAAATATCAGCAAATCGAACACAGCAATATATTACAAAGATCATATACCACGATCAAGTGGAATTTATACCAGGGATGCAGAGAAGGTTCAACATCCGCAAATCAATCAATGTTCTACACCACATTAACAAAATGAGGAGTAAAAATCACATGATCCTCTACATAAATGCAGAGAAAGGATTTGACAAAACACAACATCCATTTATGATAAAAACTCTCAATAAAATGGGTATAGAAGGAAAGTACCTCAACACAATAAAGGTCATATATCACAAACCCACAGCCAACATCATATTTAATGGTGAAAAACTTAAAGCCATTCCTCTGAGAACAGGAAGAAGACAAAGGTGCCCACTCTCGCCACTCCCATTCAACATACTACTGGAGGTTTAGGCCAGAGCAATTATGCTGGAAAAGAAATAAATGGAATCAAAATTGCAAAGGAAGAAAGGAAACTCTTGCTGTTTGCAGATGACATGATTGTAAATATAGAAAACCAAAAACAATCCATCAGAAAACTATTAGAAAAAATCAACCACTACAGCAAAGTTGCAGCGTACAAAATCAACTAACAAAAAGCAGTTGCATTTCTATACTCTAATAATGAACTAACAGAAAGAGAACTCAAGAGTACAATCGCATTTACAATTGCAACAAAATGAAAAAAGTGATTAGGGATAAATTTAACCAAAGAGGTTAAAGACCTATACAATGAAATCTATAAGACAATATTGAAAGAAATCAATGATGACCTGAAGTAATGGGAAGATATTCCATGCACATGGATTGGAAGAATAAAGACAGTTAAAATGTCCATATTACCTAAAGTAATCTACAGATTCAAAGCAATCCCAATCAGAATCCCAATGACATTCTTCATAGAAACAGAACACAGAATCCTAAAATATATATGGAATAACAAGAGACCTCAAATTGCCAAAGAAATCCTGAGAAGAAAGAACAAAGCTGGAGGCATCACAATCCTAACTTGAAAATATATTACATAGCTATAGTAATGAAAATGGCATGGTACTGGCACAAAAGCAGACTCATAGATCAATGGAGCAGAACTGAAAGCCCAGAAAAAAAAACCACACATCTGTGGTCAGTTAATCTCTGACAAAGGAGCCAAGATCATACAATGGAGAAAGGAAAGTCTCTTCAATAAATGCTGTTGGGAAAACTGGACAGCCACATGCAAATGAATGAAAGTAGATCATTATCTTCCACCATACGCAAAAATTAACTCGAAATGGATAAAAGACTTGAATCTAACACTTGAAATCATAAAACTCCTAGAAGAAAATATACGCAGTACAGTCTTTGACATCGCTCTTTTCTGCACCCTTCCCAATACTATGTCTACTCAAGCAAGGGAAAGAAAAGAAAAAATATACAAATGGGACTACATGAGACTAAAAGCCTTCTGCAAGGCAAAGGAAATGATGAACAAAACGAAAAGACAGGGCCAGCCCCGTGGCTTAGTGGTTAAGTGCACGAGCTCCGCTACTGGCGGACCAGGTTCGGATCCCAGACGCGCACAGACGCACCGCTTGTCCGGCCATGCTGAGGCCGCGTCCCACATACAACAACTAGAAGGATGTGCAACTATGACATACAACTATCAACTGGGACTTTGGGGAAAACAAAAAAGGAGGAAGATTAGCAATAGATGTTAGCTCAGAGCCGGTCTTCCTCAGAAGAAAAGAGGAGGATTAGCACGGATGTTAGCTCAGGGCTGATCTTCCTCAAAAAAATAAAAAAACGAAAAGACAACCCACGACTGTGAGAAAATGTTTGCACATCATATATCTGACAAGGGGTTAATTTTCAAAATATATAAACAACTCATACACCCGACAACAAAAAAAAAAATAATAATCCAATCTAAAAATGGGCAGAGGATATGAACAGACATTTTTCCAAAGAAGATATACAGAAGCCCAACAGGCACATGAAAAGATGTATAGCATCACTAATTATTAGGGATATTCAAATCAAAACTACAATGAGTTATCACCTTACACCTGTCAGAATGGCTATAACTCCCAAGACAAAAAATAACAAATGTTGGAGAGGATAAGGAGAAAAGCGCACCCTCACACACTGCTGGTGGGAATGCACACAGTTGCAGCCACCGGGGAAAACAGTATGGAGATTTCTCAAAAATTAAAAATAGAAATACCATAACTTCCAGCTATCCCACTACTGGGTATTTATCCAAAAAAATTGAAATCAACAATTCAAAGAGATTTACGCACCCCTGTGTTCACTGTGGCATTATTCACAATAGCCAAGATGGGAAGCACCCCAAGTGCCCTGCTACAGATGAATGGATAAAGAAGATGTGGTATGTATTATATACAATGCAATACTACTCAGCCAGAAAAAAAAGACAAGATCGTCCTGTTTGCAACAACCTGGATGGACCTTGAGGATATGTTAAATGAAATAAGCCAGACAAAGAAATATGTATGATTTCACTCATATGTAGAAGATAAACATACACAGGGATAAAGAGAACAGATTAGTGCTTACCAGAGGGGAAGGGGGCTGGGCGTTTAGTGAAAGAGTTAAAGGGGCACATGTGCATGGTATGGATAAAAGTCAGACTACTTGTGGTAAGCACGATGCAGTCTATACAGAAATTCACAGATAATAATGAACACCTGAAATTACACAATGTTAAAACCCTTTATATTTTCAATAAAATAATTAAAAAAGAAAAAAATAATTCATTATTTTTTATGGTTGAATAGTATTCCACTGTGGGGATATACCACACTTTGTGTATCCGTTCACCAGTAGATGGACATTTGGGTTGTTTTCCGTTTTTGTCTACTATAACTAGGCTGTTATCATCATGTGTGTACAAGTCTGTGTATAGAAATATGTGTTTATTTCCCTTAGATGGATTCCTAGGAGAGGAATGGCAGGGTAGACGTATGTAATTATTAAAGATGCATCCAAGCTATTTTTCACCAGTACTGATGAGAGTTTCAGTGAATTGACATCTTCAACAATATTTGCTACAGTTAGTTTTTTTAATTTTAGCCATTCTCAAGTGTGGTGGAATCTTATGATGACTGTCACTTACATTTCCCCAATGACTCATGTTGTGAAGGAGAAGGCAAGCCACACACAGACTGGGAGAAAACATCTGCAAATCATATCCCTAGAAAAGGATGTGTATTTATAATATATAAAGAGCTCTTACAACCCAATAGTAAGAAGACAATCAACACGTCATGGCTTGCCAGGAGACAGCACATCAGGTTTGTGATAAGCACCAGGAGGCCCGCCAAGCAGATGAGGATGAGGGCCCAGAAGGGGAGGTCTGGGGAGACAATTGGTGTGGTGAGCCACGTCCTGTCATCACCCCAGGGCTCCTGGTGACGCCACTGTGCCTCAACTCTCCTTGACAAGGGTTGGCCAACATTCTTCATCATCCAAGACACTGTGCACATGGTTCTCTTCGATGAGACACAGCATCAAGATACTCGTCCTCTACCATGGGCTAGGACTTCCTGCAGGTTTACCAGGTTTCTCAGTCAAGGTGTCATCTCTATTGGGAAAATATTCTGGAAGTGAATGAAATGGAGAATGCATGTGAATGTGTTTCACTCTTTTTAATAAAACTTTTTAGACACAGAAAAATAAAGGGAACAGTTTCATAAACATCCACCATCTAGATTTAACAACGTATATTCCAGCCAATTAAAACAATATTTCATCAATGTATAAATTATTAACACTTGCCACCCTTGATTCATCCCATGTTTTCAATGAAATATTAAAGTCAAGTAGACATCATGATGTTTCACACAATTTTAGTTTCGATTTCTAAAAAGTGAGCACACTTTGTTACAAAATCCAAGACCATTATCACAGAACAAAAGTGTAATAAATTAAACCAAATTCATACCTCTGGGCACAGAGGACTGAATTTGGGCTGGACTTTCTTAGGATGGTTGGGGGGAGAATGGGTCATCACAGTTGGCAAGCCTATGGGATCTCTCTAAATTTGTTAAATCCCACTCAAATGTGTTCTTCCATGCCTGGAAACACATCATCCCCTTCTCCTTTATCTATTTGCTTCATATTCATTTTCTAGGATTAACCTACAATGTAATATCCTGCAGGAAGTCTTCTCTGATTACGGCCTCCAAGTATGAGTTTGTTCACATCAAATAATTGAGAAGTTTCAATTCTCTATTCTTGTTATTGCCAGCTACAACATAAACTCCAGAAGGGGAGGACACACAGCACCCAGTGGGCATGGGGGGAGGTGTGTAGGTCCCTCTACTTGTACCTCTATCCAGACAAACTCTTAGAGGTGTGCTGTCTGATATGGAGCAGCATCAAGTCTCTTTTTGAATTAAAATTAATTTTAGTTAAATAAAATAAAAAATCTAGTACCTCAGTAACATTAAAAATCAGTACAAATAAAGACCAGTCACAATACCATCCTTCGAGTACTCAACAGCCACATGTGACTATGCACTGGAGAGCACAGATATAGAACATTCCAACACTGCAGAAAGTTCTAGCGCATTGGTGCTCATCTGGAGTGGGACTGGGTAAACTATAGCCTGTGGATCAGAAACCACATGACGCCCAAACCTGTAAGTCTTCCTCACACACAGCTGGAGACCCTCACTGACCATCTGGCCTAGTGGCTTTCAGTGCAGAGATAAGGAAACAAAAGTCCAGAGAGGGGAGGTGCCTAGCTTGAGGTAACAGAGTTGTCTAGAAGAAGGTGACGGCCTCCTATATTACACTGGTGTCCTTTTCTCTCTCTCAATGGTGGGTAAAGACTGGGGGACTATGCCACCTCCTGCCAGCCTGAGAAAGTTCAATGCTTTCTCAGCCCCAGGTATCCAGATTCCCCAGAAAGTCCTCATTTCCTTTCACAATGACCAGGGAGTCTTATCATTCCCAAGGAAACTCTTCCTGACCAGGGTCAAGTTCTGCAGCTGGGTGCATTCTGGGTCAGCCACAGGAATTCCTCATAGATGGCAACTCTGTCCAGCCTCTGTGCCAAGGCGGCAAGGTACACAGGGAGTCCACTCCAGTGTGGTTACTGTGGGGGACAGACCTGGAAGGGTACAAGGGATGAAAAAGAGTGTCTAGAATTCTACTCTGATTCTAGATTCCCTGCTTCTGGGTCCTGTCCAAGATAACTTTCTGCAATAATGTAAACGTTTGTCTGCACTACCAAATACACTCATTATTAGCCCCATGTTGTTATCAAGCACTTAAAATGTGGCTAGTGTGTGTGAGTGAGGAACTCAATTTATCACGTAATTTCATTTTAAGTAATTAATTTATAAATAAATAACCACAGGGAGAATATTTGAAACATTTGAGAAAGGACTTCTGCAAATGCATAAAAACAATGAGAACACTGGTAAAATAAGGTCAAAATCAACTTTTCAGAAGTCTAGAAATTAATCAACGGCTTGTAAGAATCTGAGGAGGGTTTAGTGAAGAAACATGGTGGAATCTTGATAACGGAAGCAAACTTTGTGGCATTATAAGTTGCACTATTCCCATCCTGCTCTCACAATATCCTGCATAACTTTGAAAACCATCAGTCTCAGAACCTTGGTAGCTGAGACAACCAGCAGCCAAGCAGACATGATGGGTTTGGAGCTTTGAAAAGAGCCATCACCATTGAACTGTCACTAGCTGACCTGCCTGGCAGCTTCCCGAAAAAGCCCCATGTTCAGGGCTTGACGTTACTTGACTCAGAGCTTGCCCAGGGAGGAAAGTCTGTCCCTAGGGCACTTGCTAAAAATATTCAGGGCTAATTTTTTTTTATTGTAGCTGCCTGAGGGAGTGATATCAGCTGAGGCAGGCAATGGTGAGCCAAAAGCTTAGAAGAAAAATTGAGGGAATGAGATGTCCTCAGGGGGCTTTGAAAATCTCCAGTGTATTTGCGGGCATCTAGAAGGCCACAAGTGCTCATTGCTGTGGCACGCCCAGGAAAGACTTGAGACCATCTTAATCTCTCGCCTCTAGTTGAAGGGTTGGCTTAATATCTGAAAACTTGATTATGTATTACACAATATTAGAAGAGTAAGGGCCAATACCACGCAATCTCGACCACATATATAAAGAATTTTACAAAATACAACACCTTTCATGTCTAAAAAAGAAAACACTCAACAAATTAGGAATAAAAAAAAACTTTCTCAACCTATAAACAGCATCGATGAAAAACCCATGGCTAACACCATATTCAATCGTGAAAGACTGAAAATGTCCCCCTAAGACCAGGGACAAGACAATGATGTCTTCCCATATCTCGTATGTTAATCACAGGTACTAGAGGTTCTAATGAGGGCAATTAGGCAAGAAAAAGGAATAAAAGAAACCCAGATTGGAAGGGAAGAGGTAAAACTATTTGTTTTGCAGATGAGAAGATATTGTATATAGAAAAACCTAGAAAATACACTCCTCCCCACACATAATATGTGAATCGTATCCTAATAGGTGTATAAAAAATTTAAATTGCCCCATGTGGTTAGTGGCTCCGCTATTGGATAGCACAGTTAGACTGCTGATATTTGTTGAAAGTCTCCAGAAGAGGATGAGGAGTAGGATGCTGGAGGTTGGTGGCACCAAATGTTAATGCTTTTCTCATCCCCCGAAAACCTATGGAAGGAGATGTTAGAATTAGCTGACAGGGATGTGGGGCAGAATGGGCACGATGTAAGTGACTTCCAGATCAATGATGTGTCACGGGAGCTCAGAGTCATCAGCCACCAGCTCAGCCAATGCTTCCAATCTCCTCAACCTACATCAAGTCGGTGACCAGGCAGGAGTGAAATATGTCTCAAAGCTGGCTGCCTCTGTAGAGCTTGGTGACCTAGAACAAACGCGAGGGAGAGTGGGTGAGGTGGAGGTCTCCTGGGGATGCAGGGCGCCACTGGAGCCAGTGAAAGATCACAGACCTTGGGGCAAGGGAGACCTGACTTCAAATCCTGGCTCTCTCCCTAACTCACTGTGTGACCTTAGGCACAATACTCCCCTTTCTGAGCTTCAGTTTACCCATGTGAGAAATGGGGATGGCAGCTAGGACATCACCTCTGGACACTGAGAAAACCCAGACATGCAGGGAAAGTGAAGCGTTGAAACAATCACATAACAGATGTAAGTCAGATGGAGGAATGATTGTGCCCTTAGGGCAAGGAGAGACGGGAGAGGGAGACCCCATCTGGTCCTGGGTGTCCCCGAGCAAGGTGGTGTATTCCAAGGATGTGGGCTCCGAGTTGCTGAGGTTCCAGCTGATGATGCAGAAATGTAGCTGGTGCTCTCTCTGGATGGATAAACTCTGGGCTGCAGAGCCTGGAGCCACCGAGAGGAAGAGCAGACAGGTGGAGACTCTCAGCTCCCAGCACAGAGGCATGGTGGCCCACGAGGTCAGGGTGGTGGGTACAGACAGCGTCCACACTGGTGGCTGCCCCATCCTTCTCAGGTCTGGGGAGAGAGGGATGTGGGTACTCTAGAGAGAGGTCCTGTAACCTCTGGGGGTGGGGGCCAGAACAGGAAGGAGGAAATGGGAGGACAATGGGGAGACAGAGAGGGGTGGTCACAAAAGTGGTCATTAGGGGCAAATGCTCAGGGGAGGGTCTCACCTAAGGGAGACCAGTCTGCAACTCGAGTAGAATGGGTCCAGGCTGCTCTTCTTGAAGAAGGATCCAGCTAGGGAGGAAGGAGGAGGAGGAGGAGCAGGAGGGACAGGGGTTTAGGGAGGGGCTGGGTGGGATTTAACCCACCAGGAGCTGCTGGGACCAGGGTCTCCCCAGGCTCTGCAGGACCCTCTCAGTGAAGTTGATCTTGGCTTAGTCTTTGCTCATGTCTGAGGAATACCAGAGGGTGGAGATGGTGACGTTGACTGTGAGGGTCTTCAGGTTGTGCCTCAAAGCTGCAAGACGAGAGGGAGAGCGATGGCCGTCTCTGAAATCTGGCCTGAGACCACACCAGAGTCCTGCACTCATTATAAACTGTCGTCTTCTGTCCCAGTGGCAATACCATCCACACGTGCAGTCACCCAAGTCAGAACCAGCATATCTGCTCACTTCCACCTCCTTCCCAGTAACACCCATTCACCTTGCAAACTGGTCCTCACATACACTCCCTCTATCCACCCCTGTCCTAGCTCAGGTCTTAACTTCCTTCACCCGGACAAACACCCTAGCAGGCTCACAGAATGCTCTGTCTAAAGGATGTTCTACGTGGACTACTAGAAGAATCTTTCTGAAATGAATACACCACTAGGGCCACAATTGCTCTAGTACCACCCATGGCTCCCTATGGCCTTCAGTGTTTAGTTCAACCTTCTTGACCTGGCACTCAAGGCTCTACTCAATCTGGCTCCTGCTGACCTTTCAGTCTCATTTTATCCATCCACTGCGCGTTAAAGGTTATGAATCATGCAACCCAAATTCATTTCAATTCTCCCCATACGGAATGTTGTTTCTGGCCGGAGCCTTTGTTCATGGAATCCCCTCTGCCAGGAAAACCCTTCATCCTCTATTTGCCAGGGTCCCTCCTACTCATTCTTAAAGACTTCATTCTGGTGAAAATTTCTCTAGCAAGCTCTTCCCCTCCAAATTATGCCAGGTGCCTCTCCCCGAAATATCCCATATTGTATTATAATGGTGTGTTAATTTCACAAGACTTGGGGTTCTCTGAGGTCTGGCCTTAGACTGAATCGTTGGTATAATCTTTGTAATCAGCATGATTGCCCTAAAACCAGAATTTCACACCCTGGCTTCCCAGCTCCTGGATCACAACTGGCTCGTGGGGGAGTGGGGCCAGAGAGCTTCTCTTGGGAAGGAAAAGGCACCCCCAGATACTTGTGGTGGCTTCTGGTGGCACAGGTGATGAGCAAGTATGCAGGGACCTGGTGGCCGGCTCGGGAGCTGTGGAGTAGGCTGTCAGCAGGGAGGGACAGAGTGGGAGGAGCCCCCAGGCTCACACGGGCTCCAGCACTGGCTGTCTCAGGACCACCATTCACAGGTGAAGCATAAATGAAAGTGAGGTGACGGGTGACTGTGTGAGCAGAGGGATGAGCAAGCCTGTGGATGAGAGGAGCCCAAGAGAGAGAGATAGGTGAACAAGAGAGACTGAACTCAGAATAGAGACAGATAGACAGGTAGAAAAATGGGAAGATGGATGGGATACCTGGAAAAGGAGGACCAAGGGTGGGGCTCTAGTAGAATTAAAGTGAAAACCACGTGGGATCAGAATGTGGTGGAGAACATATCTGTGTCTAAGGCTTTCTCACACTGGGCTGGGACTCTCCACCAGAACCCGGGAGGGAGAGAAGGGATGAATTAGGGCACTTCAGGTGCCTCCCTCATCAAGGACAGCAGGTGAAGGAGAACAAGTGCTCCCCAACCCCAAATGCAGACGGGACATAGGAGTTCAGGGCCAGGAATACTCACTGTTGGTAGTTGGGGCCATGGCTCCATAGGTGTAACCTGTGGAGAGAAGGCCAGAGGAGCTGAGCAAGAGTTGGGGTGAACATAAAGAATTAAGGAAAAGGAAGGATGTAGGGACATTTGTGGGAACAGCAGAGGGGATAAGTGGAGGGGTGTTCAGGGGGAACGCAACGAGATGGAAGGTGGTTGGACCCAGTGATCACACAGTGATGAGAAGACTGAACCCAGACCAGGAGGATAGAGAGATGGATCATAGCTCACTTTAGAGCAACGGAGGGAACACAGAACTCCGACTGGGAGAGAGAGCGTGGCTGTATCACAGCCCCTCACCACTGACGTAGAGGCTGTCTCCGTCCAGGATGAAGGAGCCCAGATGGGTGATGCTCTGGGTCTCATGGCTCAGCTCCCAGTACAGTCACTCTCTGTCCAGCCTGGGACCTGCGGGGGTCAGAGGGGAATGTGCAGATGATGTCCACCACAGTGGCTGTCCCACCCTTCTCAAGCCTGGGGGAGGAAGATCATGGGCATGTGGAATACTGAGCAGGGGTCATTCTGGGTGTGGAAAGCGAGAGAGGGGAAGGGAGGAGGCTGATGGAGATGCTGAAGGGGCTGCTCTGATGCCTGCAGGGGCTCTCCTAGGTGTCTCCCGTGTGAGACAACCACCTCACAAGTAAGGCCTGACTTCTTTTAGGATGTGGAGGTGGGCCTGTGAGTGGCAAAGAGGGGTGAACACACAAACGTGGGTGAGGCGCCTGCAGGTCTACACGGACAGCAGCGAGGAGAAAAGTCAGTGCCCTGTGCCATCTGACACATGCAGGCAAGAAAGTACCGTTATGTTCTCTCGGTTTACACTCCAAGATCTTTTCTTTCTACTTCTTTCCTACTCCACAGCCATCACCCAGGCCTAGGGAACAATCATCTTATTCCTAATCTTATTCCCAGCACCTCCCATCTTGCATATTAAGTCTTCATTCTTTACCATGAAGTCCATTTTTACCCACATGCTTAGACCAAACCCTAATCACATCATCCTTCTACTCGCATCTCTCCAGAGTGTTCCCACTGGTCTTAGAACAGAGTCCCAAGTCACGCCTGATCTGGTCCTGCCTGTCCCGCCCTCGCTGGTGTGGCTCACACCCCTCCCCCTGTGTTGACTCGGCTCAGCCATCCTTCTTCTCAGTTCATGGACACACCAGTCTCTCTGCTTCAAGGGTGTCCTCATGCGGGTCCCTCTGCCTGAAACGCTCTCTTGAACACACTCCCACACCCTCACTCCAGTCTAACCCTCCGACCAGCTAAATCCAGTCCCAACTCCAGCTCTCAAGCTAAATATCAGTCCTTCTCAAGAGGGCTTCACTGCCCCCTCACGTTGATTCCCCTTGTGCCAAACTCCTACATCACTCTCATCATTAACTTTTCAAAATCCAAATTCCCAAATACAATATAAATTCCATAGAGATGGGACAAGGTCTCTCTGGTTCTCCAGGTCCCCATGCATGTGGCCCAGGGCCTGGCTCATGAGATGAGGAACCATCCCGGTTTGTGTAGGACTGCCCTTGTTTGAACACTAAACGTCCTGTGTCCTGGAAAACCCCACTGTCCTGAAGAAACGAGGATGGTTGGTCACCATAAATTATACACTCAAAGATTATCTATTGCATGACAAGCACACATTCCCCTCAAGAACATCACAGGAAAGCTAGAATGAAAAAGGCACACACACACACACACACAATTAGTAGAGGCCAACAACTAAATACAAAATTACTTCACAAGATTCTCTGCAACGTGAATCACCAGACCGTTATTTCAGAAAAGTTTCAAGAAACAAAGTTAATTCCCTTTAGATGGCAAGGTGGAGAGGACAGTCTTTTTGGAGACTAGCGCCCTTCCCTTTAACCTACAGTGTTGCTTAGTACTCTTCCAAATGATGTGAAATGTCATAAAGAAAAAAATGCTCAAAATAAATCTGGCTACTGGCAAATTCAATTTTAAATTTGTTATTAATACAAAGAAGTTCCAAATATCTTTTTCCCTGAATGTTCCTTTATTTCAAATTTATGTGGAGGATTTATAGGACTTTAGATGTCAAATTGAATGGGTCGTAGGAATGTTGCTGAGTATCCCTGCTAATATTTCATGGGATGTTTTCTAATACTACATACACACGAAAACATTTCTGTATTTATCTTATATATAAATCCTGACTTTTGAGTATTATGCAATGCAAGTAAATCTATATTTTTTACTATAATACACATTTGCAGTTATTTACGTTTGTTTCATGTGGTTTTATTTGCATATAACTGTACTTACTGAAATATTTACCACACAGAACCACACACAGCTTACCATGTTTCCATCCATCAAACATCAACAATATTTCTCAAGATACCTTCACTCTCAATGACTCCATGTGGTGACAACCTGAGCCCAGGAAAGGCCACTGGCAGGTCTTCTGCACAGCGGAGGCTGCCGGAACCTCTTGGTACCAGGTCCACAGGGTACTCACCTGGTCACACAGAAATCCACGGATCAGCGAGGACAGGTGGACCCTGAGACTGTTTTCACCTCAAACTTGATCTCCACGGATGCTTTTCGTGTCTGAGGGGGGAAAAAAGTGCAAACAATCTTTTGAAGCCTTTTATAGGGTGTTGGATGGAAAGTTCACCCCATTCACTTTTCTTTTTATGTATTTACTGATTTAACTGTAACTGTTGGCTGTGACTGTATTTTCCCAATTCCTATCCAGCCACCTGCTGCTCCCCGAGATGGGAGAAAGCAGCTTCGTGCTGTGTGCACTTGAGTCGCTCAACTCACTTGGCTGGACAGAGATTTTTGATGACTCTGGACCCTTTAAACAAGCTTGTCATTTAGGGACCCTGTAAGTGACTCGCTGACTTGTCAACAATTTCCACACTTCATTCAGGGCTCGGGAGATTTTCAGGCCCTGGAGCAGGTTTCCCAACCTCGGCACAACTGATATTTCCGGCCGGATAAATCTCTGTCATGCGTTCCTGGGCCCTGGAGGACACTGAGCAGCATCCCTGCCTCCCCCACTAGATGCCAGGAGCACCCCATTTGTAACAACCCAAACATCGTCTGCAGACGCGGATAAGCCCTCTGGGGACAAAATCCCATGGAGAACGATGACGGGGACTCTGAGGAGGGGACAGCGGCTCCCGGAGCCAGGAGGAACAGCAGCCTCGGGTGCACTGAGCGAACAGCCTCGGGGGAAACGGGGCTCCGGGAGGACGGAGGTACCCCGGGCCCTGACGGGGCTTCTCCAGGCCCAGGCCCCTCCCTGGACCACGACTGGAGCTGGGAGAGCCCGCCGCCCACCGAGCCCCGCCCATGAGGGTGAACGTCCACAGGAATGCTGTCAGCGCCAAGAAGACGGAACACACCGAACAGAACGCCTGCTCCATCCACGGCGCCACACGCGCTTCCGGTTCCGGTCTGGGGCGGGCGTTCGGGGAGGACAAACGTTTGGGGGCTGCGGGATGGGCGGTGGGCGGGGCGAGGCTGCACACCCCAGGCTCGGGGGAAGTGTCTAGTTTCTAGAGTGAGTGAGAAGCTGGAAAGCGGGCTGGGTCAGCATCAGGGACAGGGACAAAATCTAGGGGCGGGGCAGTGTGCGGGAACCAGTTCTAGGGGCGGGATGTGGGCGGGGACAAGGCTGTGAGTGACAGCAGGCCTGGGAGGCGGTTCTGTGGGCGGGAAAAAGGGTGCGGGTGGGGCAGTGATCCGGGACCAGGCTGTGGGCGGGGACGAGGTTGTGGGCGGGGCAATGAGACAGAACAAGGCTGTGGGCGTGGTCCAGGCTGTGGGCGGAGCCAGACCCGAACGTTGTGGGCGGAGACCAGTTCCAGGGGCGGGACGAGGTGGGGTTGTGGCTGGAATAATTCAGGCAGACTTCACAGGGGGAGGAAATCAGCTCCAGGGGTGGGGCTGGAGGCAAGGGTTTCCGTGTACCCCTAGACTGTACATGTAGCTGGATGTTGAACAGCTGTTCTTCATTCCTTTCCCCACCTTTACACAGCCTCATAGAATGATGTGCCCATACTTAGAATTCTAAATTTTTTGTGCATTTGCTATTGTTAATTTCATTAAAAAATTGGATCATATATTCACATTTATCTACAACTTGCTGTTCCAAGCCAGTAGATAAGGATATAACGCTATTTTAATTTTAAAAATCTGGGGGGAGGGAGACCTACGTCGTAAGTGCATGTATAGGAAAACTTCAGAGTGGTGCAAAGTCAATAAAATATTCTCACTTTACCACTGTCTCCCGTTACTTTTGCACAGAGATAAACATCCTTTCCTGCTCTATCCTTCCAGACATACTGTGTATATGTGGGACTGTGTATATGTTCAAGCCCAAGAGGGATGTCCTCAAGCAAAACCTGAAGCCCATGAATTGTCTCATGCATCAGAAGTTAATGAGAAGAGATTTAATTTTCTGGTGGAAGTAGATGAACCAGTGATGAATCCATAGGAAGACAACAAAGAAACAAGAAAATTTTACCATTTAAAAGGTCAAAGGAAAAAGTGAGAAAGAAAATGTATTCATAATATCTGACGTAGCACATCTCTGGATAAGATTCATATGCTATAAAATGGTAAACAATTATGTCATAAAACAGTAGACATCGAATTTTGATTTATCCTAATACATTAAATAGTTATATTGGGCAAGGGGAATTATGTTTTTCACATATGTACTAACATTTCATGCTGATTTTTTCAGAGAAGAAAGCAACTATAAATAGTCAAAAGCTGAAAAATGAAAAAGCTGTATGAGTAGCTAATTTAGAAATATAGATTTTCAACCAGAAATTTAAAGTTGTTGTTTTTGGAACCAGAGTCAAGAGTGGGGAAGGTAGCTTTTCATTATAAGGCTTGGAGTATTATTTGAGAGATGTGCGTATACATACACACACACGCACACACACGGGAGCCTGAATTTGTATTCCAAAGTGATCATCTAACTCTACAAAGAATTTGTAAAAAGGATTCACTTTACAACAGTAGAACGTATTTTGAAAATTACAGACTTCATGCATTAAAAAAGCTGTCATCATCCCGGAGGAAAAATGAATGAGGCATCACTTTCCAACCCACAGGGTGATAAGCATTTTATATACATTACTCTTGAGTTTTCTCACAGCAACTCATAAGGAAGATGGTATTATCAATCTCCATTTTGCAGATGAGGAAACTGGTGACAGCATATTGCTAAAATTTTCATATAAGTTCTCAATAGATATTGTTTTATGTTAAAATTGTTTATTGAATTTTCTTTTCATTAATAAAATATGTGCCACTCTTAGAAATAAGCAAAGGCTGTGTAAAAACAATTTAGCAAAACTACAGTTTTCTTTTGATATAATTAAATATAACAATCACTTTATTATTTTTCTGCTCTCTGCCTCACATCTATGAAGATACTTCCTATCCTAAAGGCTTACTAGAAAACTCTACTAAAAATCAAGAATCAGGGAATACCCATATTATGCAAGGTTCCTGAATACATGCAAAAAAAGACATTATAACATATTTTTGTACGAAAATCTTAGATCGTTCATGAACTGATAACAACACAAATCATGATTAGGCAAGGTATTTCTGTAGAATGACAAATATATAAACTTTAGACATTTAGAACGGTAGTTCATTACAGTAACTAACATGTATAAGAAGAATTTTTTCAAACTCACTAAGTGCCAGGAAATCATTTGACAAAATGCACTGCAATATTATTCACAATAGCCAAGAGATGGAAACTACCTAATTGTGCATCCGTGGGTGAAAGGATGAAGAAAATCTGGGGCATCTATACAATAGAATATTATTCAGCCTTAAAAATGAAGGTAATCCTGTATTCAGAATTGCTTGCCTGGATCATTTCAGTAGCCATGTGCTTTCTTGCTTAGTCGCCTCTGGTCCATTCACCAACCAGGACCCAGGGTGATCCTTTTACAACATAAGCGCAACAACAGCTAATGGATCCCTAAAAGAGATTTTGGAGGTGGACTGCCTGGGTACCAGCTGTGTGACCTTGGTCAATTATATAACCTCTAATATTCCTCATCCATAAAATAGAGATTAATAGTATTGTCTCCATGGCATTGTTGTGAGCATTAAATGAGTGAATACATGTCTGATGCCTAGAATGTGCCTGGCACATGATAAGGCAACATGAAAAATTTAACTGTAATTATAACCAAATTAAATATTGTGATGGCCTATTAATTAAGTTGACCAATATGAAATTTCTAATATTCAACCATTTTGACCCATTATTATTGTTGAATAAATGATAAAACTCAGTTTAGGCAGGTTTGGTAGAGTCAAAAAGGATTGGATAAATGAAAATATTATTAGAAAAAATAAGCTGAAATTGATTGCTTCGTAATTTACAAACCAGTTTCTCATACTTTGTTTCATTTAATCTCTATAGAATGCTTTTCAGGGTATTATTACCCCAGTCTCTGAAGGAGTAACTGACTTGCCCCAAATCACACCACATAAAATAACACAATTAGAGAGGAAACATCATTTCAAGTATAAATCCCATATGATATTTTGTTTCCCCTTCAGAATATCATCGGTCCTCACAAGAAAATGATGAAATAATGCTGATTCATAGGAACTTATTCTTAAAGAGACATACTCTCAGATGATAAAAACTACGTCTTTGAAACAGGGTGTTGCGAGAAGTAACTTGGAACCAAGGCTTTCTGGGTTTTCAAGTCTATGATTAGACTTCTGGAAAACAATCAAAGAAGGGAAAGGGTGAATAATAGTCCAGAATGTAAAAAGTTTGACGTATATGTAACTTTATGGATCTCCTCAAGATTCTCTTTTTATTTACGGTCTGTGTCACCCTACTAGAATATAAATGCTCTTAGGGTAGATCAGTGCTATCGTGCAGCAAGAAGTAGGCGCTGAGTAAATATTTATTAAAGGAATGAAAGTGGCCTTGAATACATCTGCTCTTTACTCACCAGAGAACAGCCCCATAGCAGGCACATGGCATCATTAACAAAATTTTAAAAATCATATCCTTATTAGCTCGTAACCATGGATACAAGGCTCCCATTTATTTCATACTTTCTAAGTACTTAAGCATTCTGGTGTATTAGGGAGTGTTTCCACAGCCTTTCTGTAAAATAAAGCAATATTTTTTGGCCCGTTGATTGCTGTTTCAAGCAGGGCCCATCTCTATACTTACCTCTAAACATTTAACTATAGATTTGTTATCCCAATGAACAGCGATTTGGTATGGAACCTGTTTTATCAGTGTCATGCGAAAGTAGACATTTGATATGTCTTAAGGGGTGATATGGATAGTAATGTTGATGCAGAAGAAGACAAGTGGATATTCTCTCTGGTCTCTGTCAAGTGCATCTGGGTGAAGGATATCTTGTTGTCACTGGATTTCAGAACTCAAAAAGACTCGTCCAACTCTTCATGTTACAGTTGAAGAAACTGAGGTCTAAAGAGGTTGAGAGATTTGACCAAGACTAATGCCTGGGACTAGAGAAAGATCCTCTGATTCTCAGCTGGCCACGTTGTCATAAGATCTCCAGCTCCAAACGGCCAAGAGAAGCAAGTCTGTTGATTTCCAGACAGAAATGATTCCCCTTCACGTTTTTACTTTTTCTCCCTTAGATGCCTGCTCTGCCCTGACAAAGAATTTATCTGATGTTTATGCTAAACTTAAGAAGATGAAAATGCTTCTGGCAAACACTTGAGATTCAGTGTGGCACTGGCGACCACAGCCATAAAAAAATGAGAATCAAAAGAATAAGAGGTAAATAATATTAGAGAAGAAGAGAAAAATCTATTAATTTAGTGGGACATAACTTATAAAGTTTAGAACTGGTAAATAAGTGTAATAATGTATAAGGAAGCTAGATTCCTATATGAAACATCAAAAATACTGTTACATGAGCAAGAATTAGTTTAAACATGTAAATAATTATTCCATACCTAAGAGCAATGAATTATTTAAGAAGAGTAGTTAAAATAATTGGAACTACACATTAGTTATATGAAGAAGATTATAAAGAGATACAAAGCGTGTAAAAGCTCTGATTAAATGCAGAGATATACTATACTTGTGATTGAAAATTAAAAGTAAAAATCCCCCACGTATAGCAGTGGTGGATGACAATATATAAGAATATCCATAATCTTAAAATTAGTGAAGATATTCTTAATATATATGGTTAAAAATGTCTAGTTGAAAAGAAGGAGAAAAAGTAAAATGCAAGGTGATATGGTCTCTGATTTTCTTTCAGTGACTTAATCTAGAGAAAAATATTCCAGTCTACGATATTAGATAAAGAAATAGAAATCTGTGATAATTACACAAATAATGAGAGGACATATATAAATGGTAGCATAATGTATCAACTAGCTTCTGCTGTATAACAAACCACCCTAAAATACGGTGGCTACAAATAAGAATAGTTTATTTTTTCTCAAGATTCTGTGGGCTAACAGGGCAGTTATTTTGATCTGGACCTATTGGTGGCTCAGCTGGAATTGGCTGGTCTAGGACGGCCTTACTCATATATCTGATTGTTGACTTGTAGTCACCTGGAGTAATAGAGATGTGAAGTCTATCTAGACTCATTCACATATTGATGGCCTCAGGCTTCCCAAGGGCAGACAGAGAAGGACAAGTACCAACAAAGAGCAAGTGTTTTTCATGCCTTTGTTTATGTCATTTGTTAATGTCCCATTGGCCAAAGCAAGTTACAAGGCCAAGTCTACCCAGAGTCAACGTGGGATGCTACGACCAAACAGACAGTGGGAGAAGACTAATGTGTGGCCATTTTCGCAATCTTTCACACATAATTTTAGAGGAGAATTAGTATGAATGTTTTTGTATTTGTTCATTTGAATGCCCGAGGAAAATTGTACAAAGCCAAAACAAACGTAAAGCAAAAAGTTAAGTGGAGATGTAAGATAAGTTTAGTTGGTACTTAAAGTGGATCTGCAAAAATGTGGTAGTTTATTTTTCAAGTGTAGACAAGTTCTTGTGACCTATGAAAATAACTTACATTTTGATTATTTTCTCGCTGAATGTGTTTAATTCGTTAACACATTTGATGTGTTTCTCTCTGGCCTTAGGAAAATGACGTAGCAATTTGGAGCAAAGATGCAGCCTAATAGCCCCACACTGGAGGCCAAGATGAAGCAGACATCCACGGCCACCATGACCTTGCACTTGGTGCTGTGGTAGACGGGGAGGAAGGTGACCCAGACACTGCAGAACACCAGCATGCTGAACGTCAGGATCTTGGCTTCATTAAATGTGTCAGGCAGGTTCCGGGCTAGGAAAGCCACAGTGAAGCTGCCCAGGGCCAAGGAGTGCAGGTATCCCAGGACACAGTAGAAAGCAGTGACCGAGCCCTTGTTGCACACGATGAAGATGTGGCGGTGTTCAGAGTATGCATCTGTGTCAATGAAGGGAGGAGAGGTTCCCAGCCAGATTCCACAGAGACTAAGCTGGATAAAGGAGCAGATGGGAATGATGAAGTTAGGTTCCTCTGACACCAACCACTGCCACATCCTTCTCCCTGGTGCAGTGACCTTGAAGGCCACAGCCACAGTCATAGTTTTGGCCAAGACAGTGGAAACAGCCACAGTAACTACAACTCCAAATGTGATTTGTTGAAGACTGCAGGTGGCTGTCTTGGGACGATAAATGAAGAGTAAGGAGCAGAGGAAGCAGAGGGTGAGGGAGATGAGCAGGATGTAGCTGAGAGTCCGATTATTGGCCTTGACTATGGGAGTGTCTTGGTGCTTCACAAAGACCCCCAGAACCACAGCTGTGAGGACAGAAAAGCACAGAGCTGTGCAGGCCAGGGCCATCCCCAAGGGGTCCGCATAAGCCAGAAAGGTCACAGCTTTTTTGAGGCAGCAATCACACCCTCTGTTGGCATACTGATGATCTGGACACTTCACACACTGATCCATGTCTGGGGAGAGATGCAAAGTTTCCTCAACCCAGGTTCAGTAATTCTCTCTCATTCGCATGCCCCCAAAGAAGGCATTGGGTAAGTTTAGCCAATTGTCTTCCTTTGTTGCTCCAAGCACCAAATAACAGAATGCTCTGCAGAGAACCATTCCCAGTTAATACTGCCCATCTTCTTTCTGGTTAAGTAAACAAAGCTATTATCCTTCTCAGTATTTATCTTGCATATTCATGAAAGCACTTTTTTCTTAGCAGAAAACCAAATGTCCTCCCTGTCTCTCTGAGCTATACCCCTGTAAGCTATGGCCTAGATTTACTAGTTCAATGAGCAAGCAGTTATTGGAAAACCTCCATGAGGCAGATAATATGCTGCATTCTAGGGAAACACAGATGACCAAGTCATAGACCTCACTCCTTGGCAGTTTCAAAATGAGACCCTTTCTACCATCTAAAATGATCTCCAAAACATTTCATCTTGATTTCACTTCCACCACTTCTGTTAATATTTTCGTCACTTCTCTCCTATGTTATCATAAGATCCTTTTACTCTGGTTCCCTGCCCTTGTCCTGCATCACAAGTGATACTTCTACATGTAAGTGGGATCATGTTTATCCTCCATTAAAAAATCCGACAAACTCTTAGGAAGACCAAAAAGACTGTATAACCTTGGTCTTGCCTACCTCTACTACCTCTGCTCTGATTTTTAAGATTCCCAAATCTTCATGTGGTTTTGAAACTGTTCCGTGCCCACTCATCCCTGCAGGTAGCAATACATACCTTCTACAGGGGCATTGCTCCTTCCTCTTTACGTCCCTTTAAATTCTCTCACTTTTCACGTTTAGAACTACAATCTGCCTGATAACGTTTTCTGTGGATGGTGTGAGTTAGGGTTGGCGAGTCATTGTCTTCTTCATGAAGACAGCCAATTTACCCAACATGGTTTTTTGAAAAGTCTTTCATTTTCCCACTCCTCCTCAGTGTTTCCTTGTAAATCAGACGTCTATACGTGAGACCCTATATGAGCAGCTTGTATCTGAACTTACCATTTGGTTCCGTTGATTTTCTTGTTTATCCTCTTGATGAACCTCCTCTATTGTGATGCTATAATACTTGATGTCAGGTAGGGTAAGTCCTCCCACTCTATTCATTGTCTTCAAGATTTTCGTAGCTAAGTTTTTCCTTTATCATTTCCATAAGAATTGTATCAATTGTAATTTCCACAGAACGGGTCATCATTTTAGCTGCAATTTTGTGGAAGCTGTAGATTAATTTGGACAGTTTTGATATCTGTAGAATTTTGAGTCTGTTCAGTCACGAATTTGATTTATCCCTCCACTTCGTTCAGTCTTCCTCCATTTTTCTAAATGCTGTTCTATAAATTTATGGACAGAAATCTTTTGAAAGTCTCATTAAAGTTATTTCTAGGTACTTCATACATTAAGATGTTGTAAACGTCATTTTTTAAAATTTAAATTTTGAATGCTTATGACGGGTAGATGGAATCAAAACTTTCTATATTAACCTTGTATTCAGCCACCAAGAAACTCAGTTAATATCTTAATTTATATGGATTTTACATTTATACCATAATATCATCTTAAGATAACATCAATTTTACTTCTTCATTTGAAGTAAATTATTCCTTTTATTTCTTTTCCTGCCAATATTGTATCAGGCAAGACCTCCAGCAAAACGGCTTATAGAGGCAGTGATGTTGAACATTCTTCTCTTAATCTTGCTTTCAACAGTGTAAGATAAAGTTCCATTCTGTGAATACTGTATATGGGAGTAAGAGAGTTTCCTTCTGTTCCTTATTTGGTAAGTGTTTTTTCTGTTGTTGTTGTTGTTTGTTTTAAAATATGAATAGGTGTTTAATTTTACTAGTTTTTCTTACAGTTATTGAGATTATTATTTCTCTTTTTTCAGAGGTTAGTGTACTGAATTACATTGCATGAACCTAATTTGGTCATGATATGTCCTTCTTATAAAATATGGCTAGATTTGGAACCTTGATTTGATTTGATTTTTTTTTTAGGATAAATGAATTTAATCCAAGAAAGAGAGTGGCCTGTAATTTCCTTTCCTACAATGATTTTGTTAGATTTTGGTACCAATGTTAATCTCGTCTCTCAAAGTGAGTCAAAAAGTTTTCAGTTTTTCCTATTCTCTGGAAGAGTTTGAGTAGATGTATATTATTTTTTTCTTGAATATTTGGGCAGATTCATCATCTTTGCACCAAATAAATAGCTTACAATAAAATATTGCAGAAATATTTTAAAGGATGGTCTCAATTTCTGTAATAGGTATGGCAATATTCAGATATTTCATTTTTTCTTGAGGCAGTTTGGTCACTTTTATTTGCCTAGAAATTTGTGAATTTCCTCTAAATTTTCATTGTATCAACATGATATTTATGTTTTCTTCATGTTAAAAATTTTCCATATGATCTGCACAGATTACTCCCTTTTCAACCTTGGTTTTATTTTGTTGTAATTTTTCTCTTTGTTTGAACACTGGTACTAGGATTTTATTGAGCATATTTGTCATTTATTAGAATCTAATTTAGTTTTATTTAACCTTTTGATATTTGTCTTTTATTTTGTTAACACTTCCTCTAATATTTATCATTTTGTGTTTTCTCTTTTCCTTGTGTTTACTTTTCTGCTCTTTTTCTAGTTTGTGATGAATGCTTAGAACTTAGAAATTCAACCTTTCTTTATTTAAATATACACAATAATATATAAATATATATAATCTAGGATTATATATTTCTCTTTAAGGATAGATTTAACTCCACCCCTTAAGATTTGATGAATAGTATTTTTAATTGGAAATACATTCTAATTTCCATCATAGTTTACTCGTTAATCATCGGTTGTTTACAAGTGTATTTATTAATCTCCAAGCATGTAGGAATTGAAGTTAGTGGACGTAGTGTTCTTTAGATGTGCATATGGAACATATACCCAAACTTACCACATGCCAAATGTGCACGTGGAAACTTTATCCAAATTGACGATATGCCAGACTATATCATCAATCTCAGTACATTTCAAAAAAATTGAAATTATACAAAAGATGTTGTGAAATTAAGCTTCATATCAATCACAAAAATAAAATTAGATAAAGCCAACATTGAGGGGATTCCAGCATTGCACCGTTTAATATCATAAATCTGAGTAATTCCAAGATGTTAATTATTGTATGAAAAATCTTCAGTTTTGGTTTTCTGTCCCTCTTCTGCTTCATGACCCAACTCCCAAACCCACATTGTCTGTGTTCTAGTCATGTTGAACCTTTTCTCAGCTCCCTAGAATATTAAATGCATGGCTAATTTGCCAGTTTCTGCCATTTCTAAGAATTCCACCAAGAATTTAATCCGCTTTCATTAGTCTGATATAATACTAATGCTACTGCCTCTATGAAGAAGTCCATGACACTTCCCTCCCCACAACCATATATACTATCACTTATTTCATCCCATGGGTCTCTGTGTACCTATATTGCAGCCCTATGTCACCACCTTGAATTTGCATCACTGCATGTTGTCTCCCCTACTCACCTGTGAACTCGAGGAGATCAGAAACCAAGCTGTACCATAAGCTCATTGTACACCATGGAAATACTTACTTCTTAAATCAAACACAACCTTTCTGAGCTCCTGCTCTGTGCCAAGAACAACATCAGGCACTGGAAAAATAAGGATTTGTTCAATGTGATCTAAATGTAGCTTTAAAGAAGATTAAAAGTAAGGAGTTACAATACCATGTGTTAGATTCCATGAGAGAGATTTAAGTTAGTTACTGTGGAGTGCTCATAAACGGTTTCCTTGAGATCATAATGCCTGCAAAGATGCTAAAATGAGACAAGCAAGCTAGTTCAAGGTAGAGAGAGAGTGTATCATTTTGGGAGAAAATCTTATTGGCTATAAAAGTTAAATTACTAAATGGAGGAAGGCAACATTTTGACCCTGCAGTCTTCATCAGAGCTTTTCCTTTTCTTTGAGAGAACGGTGCATACAAAAGAGAGGTGGAGAGCCAGCCCTGATAGCCTAGTGGTGAAAGTTCAGTGCTCACCACTTCGGTGGCCCATGTCGGTTTCCTGGTCATGAAAGCACACCATCTCTCTGTGAATTGCCATGCTGTGGTGGTGGCTCACATAGAAGAACTAGAATGATTTAGCTGTGTAGGCTCCTTGTGTACAGTTCAGGAGATGACATGAGGGAGGAGGGTTAGCAACCAGGGCACAGGGGGCAGCTCTGAACAAGTCTGATTGAGGTAAGGGGGCCAGGTAAAGGAATCTTGAAAAATGACCTCAGTTCCTTGGTCATAGACCTCAACAGATCTTAGAACTCTGGTAACCAGGCACACACAGCCCTCCATCCAGCTCACTTGACTGGAGACAATCAACAGGAAAAAATATTTTGTTGTTGTATCCCAACTTTTGGAGGATCTAGGCTCAAAAAAAACCCCAAAAGAGAAAGTTTTGGTCATTGCCGACGTTGGCTCAGCCCTCATCCCCGACGCCTCTGGGCGTCTGGCAGGAGGCAGTGAAGGGTAACACGGGGCAGCCCAGGAAAGGCTAGTGCAGGCAAGGACACAACTGTGATCCCACCTGATCAGCCCCACACCACTTACCATTCACCGTGTGTGTGTGGGTCTGTGTGTGTTTGTGTGGAGGGGAGAAGGCAGGGTACGTGGGACAGGTCATTCCTAGGCAGAAGCTGGTTGTTAGGTGTCAGAAGCATGGTGGGCCTGTCGTGTTCATAGCCCAGGTCATGGCTGGTAGCATGAGAAGGTGAGCTCCTCTACTCTTATGTTATTGAACCATAGATCTTTCATCTCTTTTCCTGCCTGACCACAGATCTTTGCAGGAATGTACCTCTGTGCCTTAACTGAGGAACAGACTTTCTCGTGGGGGTTGACCCCAGTGGCAGTGTGCAGGCAGCCCCTGATGCCTTCTGGCCCAGCTCCAGAACAGTCTTTGCAGAACTCCAGTAAGAAGGTCATCAAGGATCTGACCAATGGTTTCAATTTCACCAACTCACTAGGCAAGGGGAAGGTGCCTGAGGCCACAAACACCATCCAGTGCTGCTCTGAGATGAGAGCAGGAGCAGAAGGTCTCCACACTCAGGACCTTGAGATGACCAGGTTGGACTAGAACTAGGGCATGACCAGACTGGGGCTGTCCCTTTTTCAAGCTAAAGGGGATGTACACGCAGGTAACCTTGCCTGTTTCGGAGCTGAGCTGCCATGACCCTCTTACCCTTGCCCAGTGTGAGCTTCTGGAGGCCACTGAGGCAGAGGCAGAGGGTAAGGGGGACTGCAGGCTGGATATTCCTGGAAGGGAAGTGGGATCTTTCCTGTGTTTAGAAGGACACATGGAAAGTCAGCTATGTGGGTGAATCTTTCTCTTTATCCCACTGTAGCGCTAGCTGCAGAGCTTCAGCCAGTGGCAGAAGCAGAGCAGTGGGCAGTGGTGGAGGTAGAGCTGGCTACAGCCGCGTTGACACCACCCCTTCTAGCGTTGGAGCCAGCGTCCCCTCCATCAGCAGTGTTGGAGCTGGAGCAAGGGCCAACATCGTCTCCAGCAGGAGTGGGAGCTGCTGAGCTGGAGTCACCTGGACCATCATTTCTAGTGGGAAGTCCGTCTCCACCTGTGGCTGTTAAGGAGCATGAGAAGAAGCCCAACCTCACGGCCTTCCCTCCTAAGCAGGTGGTAGAGCGGTTGACCGTGATGGAAGCTGTGAGCAGCTGGGCTCTCAGGGCGGGGTGGAATAGGCCTTCCCTCTGCTATCATTGCCCCAGACCTGATCCAGACTCCCATGATCTGGGCCCAAATCCCAGCTCCACCCCTTACCAACCATATGATCTGGGCAACTTCTGGAACCCCCAAGCCTTTGCTGTCCACCTGCAGACCGTAGAGGTGGACAGTAACAGGACCTGCTCCACAGAGTGCCTGTGCCGGCTCCATGAGGTAGAAGAGATGGAAAGCTGGGCAGGGCCTGGCCCATCAGTGGTGGAAGGGAACTCATTGTGTGCAGCCAGGTCTACGGTGGCCCAGCCGTCTCCTCAGGAGGCTCAACAGCCTCAGGACTTGACACCTGATGTGTGTTTCACTACAAGGGAGACAGACAAGGCCAGTGGTTGTAGCTGCCACGGGGGAATGTGCATCAGAATGGGGAGTGGGACGAGAGTGGAGATCAGGGTGGTGGAAGATGCCCCCTTGGCATGAACAGAGTTGAGCTACCATCTGGAGCTTGGAGTTAGCCAGGATGGGCTGGGTGCAAATGCCCCTCTACCTTCCCTGTCAGCATTGGGTCCTGGGTCATCCTGTGCTGGGTACTCTCGGTGGACAGAGAAGAAAACTCAGGGACTCTCACAAGGCTCAGGCCACATCCTGAGATTCCTGAGCTCCAGCTCTAAACTGTGACACCTGTGTCAGACTTTAGGGGCTTTGGACACAGAGCTGGCCTGTCGCAATGCTGGATGACACTCCCCCTGTTCCCCAGGAGCTCTTCTGGAAGGTGGTGCCCTCTCAGTGCCTGGGATCTACCTGGCAGAAGAAGAACAAATCTGGCAGTGAGCACTAGACACCCACCATCCAGGCCACCATCGACCAGTTCAGAAGGGTGGCCAGCCTTGTCATCACCACCTGCCTCGGTGACCCGAGCATGACAGCGCAAGACAGGGCGAGGGTGGTAGAGCACTAGGTCCAGGTGGCCCAGGTGTGCAGTGGGAGGCCCAGTGGAGCCCTTCTCTGGGGACTTGGGAACTGCCTCTCCACCTTTATCAGCTCCCAGGATTGCAGTGTGTGGTCTAAGCTCCTGCAAGTCACTAGGCCCTTCCTGCCAAGGGCCCACTGACCTTGACTCCAGGTCCCAGTGGGAGGATGCTCACTTCCTACCTGGCTAATTCCCTGGATTTATCTAAACTCCTCCTCCTTGTGAGTGTTACTTTCTGGGTCCTAAATGTCCTTCTGGGGCTCCCTGAACATCTGTCTCATCTAGGAGGGGAGATTTAAATAAAAGGGGACTGAAGCTAGAGCAAGCAGGGCTCCAGTGCCCAACCTCACACCTCATTCTATTCCCTTCCCCAAGATTGCGAGATCTGGAAGAACTTCTCCTCGCCCCGCACTGTCATCTCTGCTCTGCAGAAAACCTCCACAAGCCACCTGAAGAACACATCGGGGGAAGTTTCCCTGTGAGTAGGCCTCTCTCCCTAGGAGGACCAGGATGAATGAGGGATCTCCTGTATGACTGTCATTGGCGCCTCAGTCAGCCGGGAACTCCTGGGAGGCAGCAAATGCTGGGGACAGGGCCTGGGAGTGGGTAGTTGGTCTCTAAGTCTCCTGGTGTCCTTAGTGAACCCGTTCTGCTTCAGGACTCGGTTTCCCTAAATGTCAGCTACTGGGTTGAGCCACATTGGAGATCTTCAAGTGTTTATAACAACAGAACTCTATGGCCAGTTGAAACTCATCGTGGTCAAAACAGAGCTGCTCTGTAGAGCTGAGGAGTGGAGACCCCAGTGACCAACAGCAGAGTCCCCTCCGAGTCCCATGAGACCTTAGCACTCAGAGGAGCCCAGTGAGAACACTCCTCCAGGCAGGTTGAATCTCTTGGGTTGTCAAAGAAAAGGGATTTGCACTCAGACTCCTCATATTATCCCTAAATTTATCCTTCCCTCTTTCCCCTCCACTCAGGTAAAGCTCTGAAAAACTTAAGGAGCTCTATAGCCAAGACGAGTCCTGGAGCAGAGAACTGATGACCAAGATAGAGTGGCGGCTGTGGGTCTGGAAAGAGAGGAGGGGGAGAGGGTCAGGGTGTCTGGGCAGGCTGTGGGTTTGATAGTTTCTCACTTGAACTTTCTCTGAAACATTCCCGTCTGTCTAGTCCAGGTTAACAAGCAGGGGGATCTGTTCAGCCCATGGGCAGCAAGGTGCCATTTTTGGGCAGGAGGCCCTGGTCATGGGACACAATGGTGTTGGCTGGGCTGTTCCAGGAGGATTTGCCGAGCTGGTGCCATCAGCAGGTCTCTGGCTTCCGTGCAAGTCCATCCTGCTGAATGTAGCTTCTTCCAGGCTGTTGCGATGGGTTTAGCCCTCAGCCTAAACCTGTCCTCAGGAAGCCAGGCCCCTGCTGCTCCTTCTGTGCTCACCACGTCTGCGAAGACGTGACTGTCATCCTTCTTATCATCCTTCTTTTCCACTTACCCTACCAAAACCAATCATGAAAGTGTGTCAAATGGTAAAGGAAGCCTGCCTTTTTAGGAGAATTATCCTGGCTGTGTTGTACTTCCACCCTCCCTCGATCCCCTGGGGATAGATCTGACCTGTGTCCCGGGATGTCATCAGGCAGATTTGCATCAAGAACAGAAAGCTCAAGGTCAAAACTCAAGGCTGCTCCAGATCATTTCTCCCCCTCCATCCTGTTAACACCCCCTCTTTGTTTGAGTGTGATTCTATTCTCTTCTTGTCCTTGTCACTCTCAACCGCACAAGTCCTGGCACTCCCACTCAGGACAGTAAGTCTCCAGTCCTTTACTAAATCCCAATTCTTACCATTTCTGTGTTTTCTGTCTACTCATTTACTTAATCCATTGACCACTTGGTGTTCATAGAGGTTAAATCAATAATGATATTATCAACCACCCCCTGCTAAATACTTACTCCCATATCCCAGATGTTCACATAATCCAAGTGGTTATGTTCAAAAGTAAATAATTCAGAAAACATATTCACCCACCACAAATTCCTGATCTCTAATATTTTTATTCAAACAATCATACAGTAAATACCTGTCCCTCAAGATCAGAAGTAATGCCAGATCAGTAATCCTCACCTTAATTTTCTCCTACACGTATCTAATCCTGGATTCCATGGACTATGATCACAATAATTTCCTTGGAGAAATAAAAAAATCCTTACCGCTCATTTATTTTGTAAACCTCCAAACGCAGAAGATCCCGATTATCTGCCATGCTGCAGCTACTGTTGGTCTTATAACAAGCTGAAGAAAAAGCACGAAACATGATCTTTTGGTACCACTGTAAACACAAAAACATCTGCATCAACTGGGAAGCATCCATAATGCCTGGAAATTTTGTTCTCCTTTTTTTGTGTTGGCTCAATAAGAAAAAGACAAATCAATTTAAAAAATGGGCAAGGGACCACAATAGACTTTCTCAAATGAAAACATACAAGTGGCCAATAGGTGTATGAAAAGGTGTTTGGCATCGCTAATCATCAGGGAATACAAATCAAAACCACAATGAGCTATCACTTCACACCTGTTAAGATGGCGATTATCAGAAAAACTAAAGATGACGAATATTGGTGAAGATGTGAATAAAAGGAACCCTTGTGGGAATATAAACTAGTACAGCCATTATGAAAAACAGTAGGGAGGTTCCCCCAAAAAAGAAAACTAGCATATGATCCAGCAATCCCACTTCTGGTATATACCCACAGGAATTGAAATCAGGGTCTCAAAAAGATACCTGTACTCTAATGTTCATTGCAGCTAATTCACAATAGCCAAGATATGGAAGTAACCTAAATGTCACTGATGGATGAATGGATAAAGAAATGGAATATTCTTCAACCTTGAAAAAACAAGGAATTCCTGCCATTTTTGACAACATGAGGGACCTAGAAGATATTATGCTAAGTGAATTAATGCAGACAGAGAAAGACAAATACTTATATGTGGAATCTAAAATTGTGAAATTCATACAAGCAGAGGTTAGAATGGTGGTTGGCAGGAGCTGGGGAGATGGAGAAATGGGGAGCTGATTGTCAAAGGGTACAAAGTTTCAGTTATCAAGATAAATAAGTTCTGGAGATGTAGGATATGGCGTAGTGCCTTCAGCTAACAAAACTCTATTGCATACGTCACATTTGCTACTAGAGTAGATACTAAGAGTTCTTACCACAGAATGATAGTAATAAAGGAGGTGAGAGAAAGCTTTGGAAGGTGACAGATATGTTTGTGGCCTTGATGGTGATGACAGTCTCAAGGGTGTATACTTATGTCCAAATTCATCAAGCTGTATATAGAAAAGTATGACACCATCGTTGATTCTTCTGCATCTTGAAATATGCCGTGTCCTCATCACAAGACAAAAACATTTGTAACTATGTATGGGGACGGATGTTAACGGGACTTATTGTGGTGATCATTTCAATATATATTCAAACATTGAATCATTACGTTGTAGCCCTGAAAGTGACATAATGTTGTATGTCAACTTTACCTCAATAAAAAAACCACAACAAACAAATCCATTTGAATATTGTAAATGAGTTCAGTGAATCCCTGAAAGTGCCCCATTCCCATATGAGTGTTACAGGAAGCAGAGAGGATGAAGCAAATGGAAGAAAGTTGCACAAATCACTATTCAAATTAAAATCACTTAAGTTGCTATCAGCTCCTTGTGGCAAAGTTCTGTGAGCACTGAACTTCTTTCACAATTTTCCTGGAAAAGCATGCTTTCAGATCCAACCCGTAACAGTTTCATCATTTCCTCTAATAAGACAATTTCAACTTAATAAATAAAACCAAAAGCATCCCTTATGTATGAATAAAGTTAGTGAACTTTACAGAGGAAAGAGCATATTTGCACAATCTCAATACAGGAAACAGAAGAACTGAATGATGATGAAGTCTCATTCAAGCTCATCTTTGAAAGCCAGTAAAACCAGGCTGTCTTTTCAAGGATGTGTGTAGAGCTGTCAGCCTTGGAAGATAGAAATAGTGGCCTCCTCTGGAGCAAAGGACAGCCTTGCTTACTGCCCAGTGTAATAAAAATAACACACACACCCCAAGGCAAAGGTTAGCAGACATCCTGCCCGTTATCAAAGATTTGAGTTCCTTAGGCTCTGAGATCTTGCATCTCTCTGCATGTCCCCTGGCCCACTGTGTATCACCCTGTAGGAAGTGAGATTTAGTGAACCGGTGCAAATGCTGATACTATGGCCACTGCTATTGTTGTGTCATTAAGTCCTTAGTCTCTGACCCATGGGTCTCGTGACTTTTGCCAGCATCTGTAAGACCGTTGTAGGCTAACTTATTGGTTTGCAGGTAAGGTAAAACATCAGACCTTTCACAGTTTCTGACAAGCCCTTAAAATAACTAGTAGTCTTAGGAACAGAGAGCTATCCAGAACAATATGCATGGATGGTCTTCATAGACGACTTCATGTAACCAAAACTTTAATAAGTCTCTCTGACCTCTTTTATTTCTACCCCAAATAGAAGGAGAGGCACCAAGCTATTACAGACCTGGGCTTGTGCAAGCCACCTGGTGACCTAGTGACAAGAGACTTCCCATGGGGAGCAAAGACAGATGGGCATATTTCCAAAATGGACCCACGTGCTTCCCGGTCATCAAAAAGACAGTGCATTATCTTAATTTATGATGATTTGAGTCATTAAAATCTTGTGATGTGCCAAAGATACACTAATAAGATGAATGAGGCACATAGCAGTTGTACGCAGATTAACACACTTGGTGAATATCAAACTCTGAACCAACTTTAGTGTTCTAATCAATTAAAAGGTACAACCAATTTATTTAGGTAGATTAAATGATATTTAATGTTATGCCTGATTATTACTCTTCAATGATGAACAAGAAGCTCATGTAAATAACTATAATTGGTCTTACTCTGAGACATGATAGTCAGGACTGTTTGAGATAAACTGGGGAGAAGGAAGGGGAGAAATAGACAAAAGTTCATCATTTCCTCTAATAAGACAATTTCAACTTAATAAATAAAACCAAAAGCATCCCTTATGTATTAATAAAGTTAGTGAACTTTACAGAGGAAAGAGCATATTTGCACAATCCCAATAAAGGAAACAGAAGAACTGAATGATGATCAAGTCTCATTCAAGCTTATCTTTGAAAGCCAGTAAGACCAGGTTATCTTTTCAAGGATGTGTGTAGAGCTGTGAGCCTTGGAAGATAGAAATAGTGGCCTCCTCTGGAGCAAAGAGTAGATTTACTTACTGCCCAGTATAATAAAAATAACACCTCCTCAGGGCAAAGGTTAGCAACCATCCTGACCGTTATCCAAGATTTGAGTTCCTTAGGTTCTGAGATCTTACATCTCTCTGCATGTCCCCTGGCCCACTGTGTATCACCCTGTAGGAAGTGAGATTTAGTGAACCAGTGCAAATGCTGATACTCTGGCCATTGCTATGGTTGTGTCATTAAGTCCTTTGCCTCTGACCCATGGGTCTCGTGTATTTTGCCAGCATCTGTAAAACCTTTGTAGGCTAACTTATTAGCTTGCAGGAAAGGTAAAATATCAGACCTTTCACAGTTCCCGACAAGCCCTTAAAGTATCTAGTAGTCTTAGGAACAGAGAGCTATCCAGAACAATATGCATGGATGGTCTTCATAGAAGAATTCATGCAACCAAAACTTTAATAAGTCTCTCTGATCTCTTTTATTTCTACCCCAATTAGAAGGAGAAGCACCAAGCTATTACAGACCTAGGGCTTGTGCAGGCCACCTGGAGACCTAGTAACCAGCAACTTCCCATGGGCAGCAAAGACAGATGGGCATATTTCCAAAATGGACCCATATGCCTCCCTATCATCCAAAAGACAGTACGTTATCTTAATTTATGATGATTTGAGTCATTAAAATCTTGCGATGGGCCAAAGAAACACTTCTACGAGGAGTCAGGCACATAGCAGTTGTAAGCAGATTAATACACTTGGTGAATATCAAACGTTCAACTAAACGTAGTGTTGTAATCAATTATAAGGTACAACAAATTTAATTAGGTCAATTGAATGATATTTGATGGTATCCTTGATTATCACTCTCTAATAATGAACAAGAAACTCATGTAGATAACTATAATTGGCCTTACTTTAAAATATGGTAGTCAGGACTGTTTGAGAGAAACTGGAGATAAGGAGGGAGAGAAATAGATAAAAGTTACCTGCTCTGAAGCCACTGTCAAGACACCTGGATCAACATGTAACCCAGGAGACCGAGGCAGACGGCTTTGTGCCTAGATCCCCCTGCACTGTGGTTCTCAGGGATGTCACGGTGCTGAAGCAGCGTCCTGAATCTAATTTACATGTCCATGTGTACAATACCCTTGACCATGGTGATGAACCACCATTCAATCATCTCTTACATCTCTCTAATTAACAATTAGATTTCAAAATCATTGTATCATTACATGATCATTTATTCCTCAAACCTGTGGGATGCCGAGCTAAAAGAAAATTAAATATCAATGGTTTCCTTTTTTTGAAGGACCAAGAGGTTCTTTCACACTTGGAATCCGGGTTAGAAGATAAATCCATCAAATCAATGGAAACAACTTAAGAAATGGACAGAGGGATACTTCATTCATATATACACAGTTTACACTGTGGCAAACATAGAGTTATATTTTTAAAAATTAGAATTTTTTGAAATTTTAGAGATATTAATGACTTTGTTCTGCTTATATTCCCTTTGGTTTACCAAACCCAAATCACTCTTTAATGGACATTTCTAGCATTCAGTGCTAATAACAGCAGCTTTTTAAATTCTTATTTTTCCCAGGTCAAAGACCAAGGGCAGAGGTCATCAAGAGGTCAAGTCTAACCTACCTACAGATGTGGCAGGCTTACCTATGGATGTTCAAGCCAGACATTGCCAGCAGAACCACATCTCTTCACCCATAGGTGAGTTTTTACTAGTAATCACAGAGACTTAAGGATATCAAAGTAAATTCTTTATTAAGAACAAAAGATATAGATTCCAATGTTGAGTTCATTACTTTGAATTTTTGAACCAAATCACATATATCAATTGGACCATGTTCAATTCTATGATCTTTAGAAGACGCAGCCTACAGCTGAAGAGAAATAGATACAACACCAATATCTTACCCTCTCTGAAGCCTAACTGAGAGCCCCTGGAGTCAGAAGTTTTCAAGACAAGAAAAAGTCATCCTTCATCTGAACAGAGAGAGTATAGGCTATTCAAAGATTCAACTCACATTGTTAGCATGACTTGTTAGAATGTGATGGAGCAAGCATAATACCTTCTAAGCTTCATGATTTTTCTGCAGAATACTGAGATGGATGACCTTGAAGTCCAGCTTCCGCATAAATGTTGTTATTCAGTGATAAAATTAATTTCCCTATAAAATAATTCCCATAAAATTGTTAAAAATATATCATAGTCTCTGATTAAAGGGAAACAAAGCATATTGAGCAGTTGAAAGCAATGTAATAAATTCCACACAAGGATCTTATAGCAGCATTATGTATAATAGTGAAACTGGATGTAATCCCTTTGCTATCAAAGAAGATATAAACAGATCATGGTATACCTATTCTTTGGAATACCTCTAAAACTTCTAAAAAGGTAAGTTAGAGTGATGTGCACTGATAAGGAGAGAGGTCTATGATATATGGTTTGGAAAACAGCAAATTGCAAAACGATGTAGTTATGTAATTTATGTTTAAAAAAACTTTGTGTATTTATAAATTCATAAGAAATTTCCAGAAGAATAAGCCGCAACCTCTTAACAATAGTCCCTTCTGAGTAGGAGAGTGAGTTTTCAGGGAAGGAGATGAAAGGGGAATGTTTCACTTTACTCTACATAAATCAGTGCAATTTGACTTTTTTTACAATGTGTATTTGTTTCATAATTAGAAAAATGAGTGATGTGACCATTTGGTGCAGGGCAACAGCATTATGTTCACCAGTCTCTGTACTCTATGTTACTGCACAGCACGGACTGTAGGAGAAAGCCCAGAGGAGCAATGAAGACAAAGAAGACATGACACCTGCAAAAAGTCAGTGGAGTATTTCTACATAACAAACCTTCCAGGTGAGTGACAGTCAGTATCTTCCACTGCTCCAGCTCTCGCCATGAACCTAGTACCTGCCCAGAGTAAGCCGGAGGACCACGCTCCGCTAGTCCAATCCCTGCCCGGAGCCTGTTTGTGCAGGGTGACTGCCATCAAGCAGACAATGGACTCAGGATGGGGCGTGTGCCTTTGGGGAGACTGGCAGAGAGGCATAAATTGGAACACCAGCTAAGTGCGCACACCTGCGAAGCGGAGCTCCAGATGGAGACACAAAATATAACAAGAAACTGTGTGATGTGAAGGAAGCTACTCCATCTCTCTGAGCTTCAGTGTCGCCCCCTGTAAAATGGGGATCACAGGACTACTTCAAAGAGCTGTTGGGTAGTTACAAAAAAGTCCCTGTGACAGCAAGTGTCCACATTATTAACAAAGTCATATCCGACTTCAAAATAATCGATGAAAAGAATAATGGCAATGAGACCAAAGACGGGATGCTCAACTTCATAAGCAGCCCCAGCAGCATGAGAATGAGAGAGGCTTCTAGTAAGCAGGGTTCTTCACAGCTCCATTGGAGACGATGAACACGGGCTACACCAGGATAAGTCACTGTTGTACAGTGACTCGTGTAGTGAGGGTGGGTCCCTGAAGACACTGTGAAATCCAGTTACACACAGTGGCTCCTAGGAAACAACTACAAAGCAATCAACTCAGCAGATAGGAATGGGAAGGGGACGTGCATAGGAGGGTCAGAGCCACAAAATCTGACGGAAGACACTGAACCATGAGCGCTCAGCTCTGTCAACAGCTGCTGTGGTTGCACCAGGAGATCAAATGTCTGAGACAGTCATTGTGGGGACTGCCAAGAGCACAGTGGTCACTGAAGCCACACCCCAACAGCAGTTGCATCGGAGCACACAGAACCCGAGACTTTCCTCTCCATTAATCGTTGTTTTAAGATGATGAATATCCTCATGTTACAATGTCTCCTTCCAACCCTTGTGGATGAGTGTCATCAGAACCCCCTGAAGAGGTCACAGGCCAGAGTAGGATGGAACAATGGGGGCTGGAGGAGTGGCGCTGCACCTGACCATCCCGACTATCACCTGGGCCTATTGAACACGAGAGAAGAACTCGAGGATGTGGTCTAAGGAGAATTCCCCGTCTTGCCACATTCAGAGACACTGCAGAGTTTCTCGTTCGTTCTTTACAAAAATGTTAAGGAATTCGAGTCATTAGTTCATAAAGAGGCAAATTCTACACATAGTGACAGGGTCCAGTTTCCAAGACCAGCTTTTTCAGTTGTTAGATAATATCTCACATTCAGGAATCGGAAGTGTAACCTATAGGGACCTGTAATGTAAACAAGGACTTTTTTTCATGTAGATCAACACCCAGGGTTTTAGGGAGGATATGAATCATGAAAGCTTCTAACCATTCCTCCACAAGTTTCAATAAGACTTTTAAGTTAATTTACCAATCTCAGGAAAAGATAACTTGGCAATTCAAATTTTTTGTTTCTGCATTCAGGCATACAGTACAGCCAAGAGAATGAGGAGAAAAAAATTAACAAGAAGATCATGCTTGCATTTCATCTTTTGCAAATAATCAGGATAATTTATGCTCTGTTCCTTTCACTACTCTAATCAATTTTTAAAGAATACGGTACATTTGACTATCCCTGGGCATGTTTATCCTGTAACCTTGTCAGAATCCAAAGCAGAAATGTTAAAGCTGACGGGTTTCAAATGCTGCCCAGGTGCTGTCTACCATGAACATCCCTTTCCCAAAGCTGGACCACCGGTCTCTTCCCGAAGGATCAGAGTCATCACTCATGACCCTGAGAGACTGGCCACTCAGGCCTGAGCTGAGATTAGGTGATCAATCTAAAGGGCAAAATGCTTAAGCTATTCTCATCTTAAGGATGTTGTTTCAGAGGCCTCTGCACTGGAATGGGTTAGTGAAAATGGCCTACTAGATACTTGCCTGGGAATTGATTTGTTCTCCTCTGCTCTTAGTGGATCCTGGGGAAACCAATGATTAACACCAAGGATGCCTCAACTTCCACATCTGTGAAAAAAGCAAGCAACAACCAATGTTACCACCCTGCAAACTCTTAAGTTGTGCTTGCAAGAGGGGCCACAAGGGCGAAAGTCTCCCAAAAGCTGATGAAGTGATGGCACTTTGGCTGGAGAAGGCAGAGGGCAACAGGCAAACTGGAAAGTTTCTGGGATGTCAAGCCAGTTCCCATAAGCACTTTAGAGAAGCACCTGGCCCTGGACTAGGTAGGAGGCTGTGGAAAGACCCACAGGCATGCAGGTGGGAGGAGGAATCAAGCAATGGAGGGAGGTGGTTGGGAAGAGGTGCGAGTCCAGCTTCGATTTTGGACAAAAGCAGTTGCACATTGCAGGCCCGCGGTTGCCAATGCAACCGGCACACCCTCCTAACTCCTTGGTCCCTCTCATCCCGTCACATCCCTCTGGGACTCAGTCCAGTTGGAGCGAGTGCAGGGCCAGAGTCCTGATTCAATGGGGGTTTGGCCCTCGGGCAAGCTCACATTGCCCTGTTCCTCGTCCCAGGGCTAGGCACAGCCCTGTGCACAGAGGATCCTGGGAGTTCTAGTCCTGCAGCCCTGCGGGCTGCCTGCTGGGAGCAGTTAAGAGAGAAATGCTCCCAGCATGCACAGCCCGTGGCCCCAACTTGTGCCTTGTCCCTCGGGCCCTGGGCTCCACGCCTCTGAGTCTCCATCCCACCCTCTTCTCTATACCACGCCCATTCTCCATGCCCTGCCCACCTCCCAGAGTATGCGCAGTGTGGTTGGGCTGCATCCCTTGAGGCCGGTACTCAGGTAGGGGTGGGGTTCACCAGCATGGCTATTGCTGAGGTTGCTTGCAGCCCTGGTGGAAGCTCCCTGGTCAGTATTTGAAAAGTAAATTCAATATCTATAACGGAAATACCAGGTGCCTGGGATCCTGGAATTTGCCTGTTCAAGGCCACCTGTCCTACCATACCCCCTATCCCTCCAGGCTGCCATGATCCTCCCTCTGGACCCGTGGTCAGGGTCGCTGCAGAGATCCTCCCTTTGGACCCAGTCTGGCTGAAGGGCCCATACCTTCGTCAGAAATCTTTGAAGGACTGCCCTGAGCCATGTCATAAAAAGGAGAAAACATCACATTGGACAGCCCCAATTCCTGCATTACACAGACAGGAAACTCAAGCGCACTGGTAAGTGACTGCTAAGCCATTTCAGGGGACCACACACATGTCCCTTCTCCCATGCTGCACACAGGATGGTTCACTGGACTTCCTTATCCCAGTGTGGACCTCTTGGCCTGGTTAACATAGGTAACAATACCGAAAATTCCCTTTGGTCCATCCCACAATGTTAGGCAAGTTTGTGCAGGAAGGTAATATGCAATTTCTGCTCTACTATAGGGCTGGATCCTTGGGAACTAGTTTTAATATCCCTGTTTAAATATACCCTAAGAATCACAAAATAATTTATTGCTGTGGGGTGTTATGGTGATAATTCTCTGAAGTTGTTTTTCCATTTAGCTTTTCTGATTGACTACAAATACTACAGCACCACACGCTTCTCAGACTGGTGGATGCACAGCTCCACTTCTTTGCAGGGAGGACGCACAACAGCAGAATATCCGTAGCCTGACTTTCCAGAGCATCGGTATTACTACAAGATTTGGAAGAAGCAAAGTTAGGTCATTTCCAAGGTAAGGAATTAAAAACTTAACACTAAGATGAGGTGGGAAAGTCATATGCCATTAATAATTGTCAGTAGTCTGTGTCTGAAATGTCAGACTTTCTCAGAGAAAGAACTGTGAGACCCTATTTCCCATTGTTTTAAATAGGAAAAATTAGAAGGCATAGCAAATCTATTGAAAAACTCTACCAATTTCCTAAGTCACAATATGGCACCTAGACAAAAGTTACGAACACCATGTGCTCCTCATTTTGTTCCTATTCAACCCAGTCCCACAGGTCTTGAGTGCATGCTGTGAACACGGCACTGTGTTAGGTGTCGAGGCCTTGGTGAGCATTGTGGTGGGGGTGGACCTTGCTGGAGAAAGATGGCATAATAAAAACTGAAATCCATGCCACTTACAAAACTGAGGCAAAAATGGAAAGACTCAGGAGCCACGCAAGAGTGATAGCATTACTAGATGCTTGGGCGTATTAAAATCCATCTAATGGTGTCATGAATGAATGTGTTCCACTTTAAAACAAAACACTGCTGTTATTCTGAGATATTGAGTTAGTATCTTTGTGCAAATATGCAGGATTTAAAATGTTTACTGATGTATAACATGCGTACAGAAATATATGGAGAAGTCATCCACGTAAATCTCAAAGAATTATTACAAAGTGAACACACTTGTGTGACCAAGAGCTAGCACCAGCTTTACTCAGGCCCTGACAATCCCTTTCTCCCTATTTCCTCCCGAAAGGTAACTGATATCTTACCAGTGAACACTGTATATCGAGTTTGTCTTCTTATACAAGTGTTTTATTACAGAACAATTTAAACAATATACAAAATAAGCAAAACATCATAGTAGGCCCATCACCCAGCATCAACGACTACTAATTATCTGCCATTTTTGTTTCATCCCACGCCATTCCATTCCCACCTCTCTTTATTATTCTTTTAAGCCTTTGTGCGTGTGTGGTGAGTAAGATGTATGAACACTGAAAGGCACAAATCTCAACCGTACAGTTTTGGCAAATAAACATGCCCATATAACTTTCATCCCTTTAAGAATAGGATATTTCCATCACCCCCAGAAAACTCCTTCCTGTTCCTTCCCAAGCAATTTTTCCTTCCCACGATGCAACCCCTGTTCTGGTTTTTTCAGCATAGGTTCATCTTGGCTGAAATCATCCCATGTGTGTTGTTTTCTGTCCAGCTTGCCTCCCTCAGCACGAGGTTGATGAGTCTCTCTCAGCATGTGTGTGTCAGCTTTTGCTCCTTGGCATGGCCGAGGGCGTTGTGCTCTGTGGATGTCCCAAAGTGCGCTCATCTTCCTCCTGGGGACGTACAGGTCATCTCCTGTGAACAGTCTTGTACAAACGTTTTTTGGTATGCTGTTTAATTCCTTTATTAGCATTTAAGTGACACAACTTTGCATGTTTACTGGTTGGTCCAGATTACAATATGCATCTTTAAGATATCACAGCCTACCTAGACTTAATAGTTCACCAGTTTAATCAATGTAAAATATGGAAGACTTGCTACAGAACAGTTCCATCTACCTCTGTCTGTCCTTTGTGCTATTGTTGTCATAAATTTTACATCTACCCATGTTATAAATCCCATAATACAGTGTTACAATTTTTGCTTTAAATAGTCATAGGTATTTTAAAGAAATAAGAGAAATAAGTTAAGTGTTTGGAAGGAAATGCTTTGAGACTCTGCAATTGTACTGTTTCTTCTTTAAGTTTCCTCCACAGTTTTTGCATTCATCAGTCAATCTTTCCAACAGTAATTATTACTGTAGCGTTCTAGTGGCGATTTTCAATTTCATGCTATCCAGTGCATTTATTATTTGGAATTCTGTGAGGAAGATTCCCTACCCTCGTCCTCCCTTCCTTGTCCCTTCCTTTCTCTCTTTCTCTCATTCTTTTTTTCCCCCTTTTTTCTTTCTTCCTTCCCTTTCTTTCTTATTTAATCTTTTTTATATCAGTATAGCCGCGTGGATATGTATTTTATTCTCTGCATAATAATCCAATGTTACCATTATTTATTTTGTTGCTCACAGTTTTCCAGCTTGAGTCATTGGGAAGTCTTTTAGACTGATTCATTTTGACACATCCCATCATTTTCTGTGTGTGTGTGTGTGTGTTTTTTAAAGCACTTTCCTACTTTCTGGCACTACAAGATGATCCAGGCTCATTTTGTGTTTTCTATCTCCAGCCCTAGAATTAACCATTTCTCCAAGAAAATCTGTTTCCTTTCATTGGAGAATGATATTTAGAAAACGAGATCTGGGAGCTAGATGTGCTCATTAATAGTAGAGTGTCACTGCTTCTAGTCCCTCTCAGCAGAGCTTGGAAATGTATGTATGAATATAAACTCAAGTATACGCATCTGTCTATTGATCTATCAATCTATCATTTTTGATAGATATATTAAAAGAGACATGGATTCATACTGATATTTCCAACTCCAAGCCAGCACCACTGGGTTTTTTTCTAGCATTCTCCTTTTGTTTATTTGTAACTTCTTTCACCAACAGTGAGAAACTTAACTCCAGTTAGCTACAATATGTTTACTGTGTCAACTAGTTTCAGAATTGCTAATCCATACCCTTATGAAAAACAAACTTACCACCTAGAGTACAGTGTTTTTGTCCAGTACTTTAGTTTTACAGTATCCCGTCAAAACACTGTCTTCCAAAGTAACTTAGGTCAGGACCTTTCATCCCCACTCCTTCTGTATGGTTGTGTCACATGCTTGTAATACAGTAAGATTCATTTGTCACTGCATTCCATCTGGGTTCCCCAGCATCCTGATTGATTTTTTAAATTTGCAGAGTAAAATTCAGTCTTTGCTGTGTACAGTTCTATGGGTTTTGACTTTATGGTCATGCATCCATGTCCACAGTACCATAAAGAGCTGTGTTTTTCACCCCCAAAGTTCTCTCATGCTATCCCTTTGTATTCAACCCCTTCCCCAACTCCATCCCTTGGCAACCACTGATCATTTTCCATCCCTGTACTTCTGCCTTTTCTAGAAAGTCATATAAATGGAATCATAGTCTATACAACCTTTTGAATCTGGCTTCCTTCACTTAGAGAAATGCATCCAAGATTCATCCATGTTGTTGTGTGAATCAAGAGTTTATCCTGGGGCAGGCCCGTGGCTTAGCAGTTGAGTGCGTGCGCTCCCCTACTGGCGGCCCAGGTTCGGATCCATGGTGCGCACAGACACATCGCTTCTCAGGCCATGCTGAGGTCGTGTTCCACATACATCAACTAGAAGGGTGTGCAAATATGACATACAACTATCTACTGGGGCTTTGGGGGGATAAAGGAGGAGGATTGGCAATGGATGTTAGCTCAGAGCTTATCTTCCTCACACACACAAAAAAGAGTTTATCCTTTTTATTGCCAAGTAGTATTATAATGTACCAATACAACAAAGTTTCTTTCTCCATTCACTTGATGAAGGACATTTAGTTTATTTCCAGCTTTTGGCAATTATAAATAAAATGGCTATAAAGATTCCCACAAAGATTTTTGTTTAAAAATTAGTTTTCAATTTTCTTCAGTAAATACCTAGGAGTGGGATATCTGAGTCATATAATAAATGTATGTTTAGCTTTATAAGAACCTGCTCAACTGTTTTCTGAATGCAACTATCATGTTGCATTCCCAGTTCTAATTGCTAATTGCTTCTAGTCCTTACCAGCACGTGGTATATGCAATTTTATTTTTTATTTCAGCCATCTAATGGGTGTACAGTATCTTATTATGGTTTCTACTTCCTTTTTGAAAGTGAGTTCTGCTAAATACAGAATTTTGTGTTGACTTTTGAGTTTTCTTTCTGCACTTGAATGATGTCATTTTGTTGTTGAGTTGTCTCTTTTGTTTTTGATAGTACACCATCCATCATTCACATTATTTCTCCCTGTATGTAATGTCTTCCACTGTATGTGTGTATTTCCCTGACTGCTTTCAAGATTTTCTTTTTATCTTTGGATTTTAGTAGCTTGACTATCGTGTACTTAAGTATGCTTTTCTTTTATATTTTATTTTGTGGGTTTGCTGACTTTCTGGGATCTGAAATTTTAGATTTTTCACCAAATTTTGGAAGTTTTATGCTACTACCTATTGATTTGCCTTTCTGCCTCATTTAATTTTTCTTTCTCTCTCCTCTCAGCTTGGGACTCAATCATCTCACAGGTCATAAGCCTCTCTTCATTTTTCTTCAAAATTTTACATTCTTTTCTTCAGACTGGATAATTTCTATTGCTGTATCTTCATGTTTTTTCTACTATTTCTAATCTACCGGTAAACTCAAAAGTATTTTTTTTATTTCATCTTCCTATTTGGCTCTTTTGTGTAATTTCCACATCTCTGCTAAGTTCCCACATCTGTTCATTCATTATGGGAATATTTTTCTTTACCACCATGATCATCTTTATAATAACTTCTTTCTTATCCTTGTCAGATAATTACAACACATTGGGGAGAGTTTCTACTGCCTGCTTTTGGTCACATATGGATTACATTTTCCTGTTTCTTCAAATCTCATGCTTCTTTTAAATTGTGTACTGGAAATCATGAAAGATAGGTATAGAGGCTCCGGATTCTATTGTATTCCTTGGAAGAGTTTTGTTATTTTTCTAGCAGGGAATCAACTTGGCTAGACTGAAATTCCAATCCTTTCTCATTTACAGTGGGCATAGCTGAAATCCTAGTTTAGTTCTTTCATCTTCCAACTGCTGTTTTTACACTAGGCCTTCTGGGGCCTACCCTGCATGTGTGTTGTTCAAAGATCTGCCAATTTGGAGTGTGTGGGGAAGAGACTTACATATATATTTTGCGATTTTCCTCTTTGTGGCTCCCTCCCTTCCAGAATTTCTCCCCTAACTTTCCAGCTACTCTGCCAGCCCAAAAATACATCCTCTAACATTACAAGTAAGACTGTAGTTTTTCCCCTGTGTAGGCCATGAACAGATTTTAGAATGCTTTGAGACAAAAGACTCAAGCTTGCAAATATCTCCTGGTGCAATTCCCATCATTTAAGGGAAGATTCCCTCTCAGTTCTGCTTGCTTTTGGAAGAGATTTATACATACACACAAATACACATTTATTATATGTCTGTTACATATAGCCACACGAGTCTGTATAAATATATATAATATTTTGTGCAGATTTTATCATTGTTATCTGTGAGAGTGTTAGTTCAACAGGCTACTCCACCATTACTAAAAGTCAGACCTCGGTTTTGTTTCTTTCTTGGATTTTATATAAATGGAATTATAATATATATAACCTTTTTAATATAATTTATTTTATGCAACATTATGGTTGTGATATTCATCCATGCTATTGCATGTAGCTAGTGTTTGTTCATTTGTTGAAAATAATTAATTTTTCAATGGTCATAAAATATGCATAATATAAAATTTTAACCATTTTTAAGTGTACAGTTCAGTGACATTCAATACAGTCACATAATTGTGTAACCATAACCTCTGACCATCCACAGAACTATTTTCACCTTACACTGAAACTTTGTGCCCATTAAGCAACAACTCCCTGTTATCTCTCCCTCTTGCCCCTGGGAACCACCATTTTCCTTTCTATTCCTATAAATTTGACTACTCTAAGTACCTTATATGAGTTGAATCATACAGTATTTTTCCTTTTGTGACTGGCTTTATTTCACTTAGCATAAATTCCTCAAGATTCATCCATGTCATAACATGTGTCAGAATTCCTTCCTTTTTAAGGGTGAAGAGTATTCCACTGTGTGTATAAACCACATTTTTTTGTCAGTTCATCCATTGATGGACACCTGGCTTGATTCCAGCTTCTGGCTATTTTGAATAAAGCTGTTAAGAACACGGGTGTACATATATGTCTTTATACCTCTGCGTTCAGCTTTTTTGGGTGTATAACAATAAATGGTGTTCTCCGATTCACTTTTTCACATGTAGGAGGGTTCCCCACACCTCCAACAAGCAATTCTTGGAATGCCAGCTTGTCGCCAGATAATTCAACTCAATTTGATGCTGACAACCCAGAGATACATCAGATTCCACAGGTTCATGGCTCTGTCCTATAAGTCTGCACACCCACCCAACCTCACCTCAACTTCAGATGCCAGTTACAAGCCCAGGCTGTTACCTATACTTCTGACTTACTGGCGATAAACCAGAGGTCCCCACAACCTTCTCCTTGGGTTTAATTAATTTACTAGAGTGGCTCACAAAACTCAGAGAAACATTTACTAGATCACCAGTTTATTATAAAAGGATATAACTCAAGAACAGCCTGTTGGAAGTGGTGCATAGGGAAAGGTATGGAGATGGTACACAGAGCTTTCATGCCATCTGCAGGTGGACCACTCTCCAAGCAGTCCTTGTCATTGCCAACCTGGAAGCTCTCTGAACCACTTTCTCCTGGGATTTTTATGGAGGCATTCTCACATAGGCATGATCAATTATTAACTCAGTTTCCAGCCCCTCTCCTCTCTCTGGAGGATAAGTGTTAGGGGTAAAAATTCCACGCTTCTAATCAGGGCTTGGTCTTTCTGGTGACCAGCCCCCATTCAGGAGGCATCCAGGAACCCACTCAGAGTTGTCTCAATAGAACAAAAGATTCTCTTAGTGTTCTTATCACTGGGGAAATTACAAAGACTTTAGGAGCTCTGTGCCAAGAACTGGACGCAGAGGCTGATAAATATGTTTTTTATTATTTCAGAACCCATAAGTGGAATTTCTAGGTCATATAGTAATTCTATTTTTAATTTTTGAAGGAACTTCCATACTGTTTTCCACAGTTTTATACTCTCACCATCAGAGCACAAGGGTTCCAATTTCTCAACATCCTTGCCAACACTTGTTATGTTCTGATTTTGTGATAGTAACTATCCTAATGGGTGTGAAAAGGAAGCTCATTGTGGTTTTATTTCACATTTTCCTGATACTTAGTGATGTTGAGCATCTTTTCATGTGTTTCCTGTTCATTTTATATTCTTTGGAGAAATGTCTATTCAAGTATTTTGTGCATTTTTAAATTGAGTTGTTTTTTTATTGTTGAGTTGTAGAAGTTCTTTATTTATTCTAGATATTAATTCCTTATCAGATTTGTGATTTGCAAATATTTTCAACCATTCCATGGTTTGCCTTTTTACTCTGTTGATAGTATCTTGTGATACAGAAAACTTTTTCATTTTTATGAAGTCCAATTTGTTATTTTTTTTGTTACTTATGTCTTTGAAGTCATATTAAAGAAATCATTGTTACAATTGCATTTGGACCCAATGACACACAGCTTTTACCATGTGTTTTCTTCTAAGGATTTTATAGCTTCAACTCTAATATTTATATCTTTGATCCATTTTGAGTTTATTTTTGTATATGGTGTAAAGTAAAGGTCCAACCTCATTCTTTTGCATGTGGATATCCAATTTTCCCAACAACATTTGTTGAAAAACTGATCTTTTCTCCAATGAATAGTCTTTGTACCTTTGTCAAAAATCATTGGACCATATACGCAAAGTTTTATTTCTGAGGTCTCTGTGCTATTCCATTAGTATAGTGGGTGTATTTATGCCAATACCAAACTGTTTTTACTACTTTGTAGTAAGTTTTGAAATCAGGAAGTGTGAGTTCTCTAACTTTGTTCTTCTTTCTCTAGATTGTTTTGGCTATTCAGTGTCCCTCGAGAGTCCATATGAATTTTAGGATAGATTTTTCTAACTTTGAAAACCATCATTGGAATTTTTACCTCTTTGAGTAAGTTGATTCTTAAGTATTTTACTCTTTTTGATGCTATTGTTAATAAAAATCTAAAGTTTTTAAATTTCTTTTTCAGACTACTTATTATTAATGTATAGAAGAACAACTAGTTTTTGCATGCTGATTTTGTGTCCCACTACTCTGCAGAATTTTCTAGTTCTAACAAATTTTTGGTGGAATTTTTAGGGGTTTCAACATATAAGATACTATTTGTAAACAAATATAATATTACTTCTTCCTTTCCAATTTGGATGCTATTTCTTTATTTTCTTGCCTACTTGCCTTGGCTAGAACTTCTAATACCATGTTGAATAGAAGTGGTGAAAATGGGCCTTCTTGCCTTGATCCTGATCTTAGAGAAAAAGTTTTCATTCCTTCACCCTTGAATATGATGTTCTCTGTGGATTTCTATATATGGCTTTTATTATGTTGAAGTAGTTTACTTTTACACTGAGGTGTTTTTTAGTGTTTTTAGCATGAAAGCATGTTTAGTTTTGTCAAACGCCTTTTCTGCATCCATTGAGATGATCATGTGTTTTTTTTCTTTCATTCTGTTAATGTGGTTTATTACATTGATTCATTTTCATATATTGAAACATCCTTGTATTCCAGGAATAAATCACACTTAAACATGCTGTATAATCATTTTAATATGCTGATTAATTTAGTTTATTACTATTTTATGGAGGATTTTTATATCAATATTGATCTAAGTTATTGACCTATAGTATTCTTTTCTCTTAGTGTCTTTGACTTTGATATCAGGGAAGTGCTAATCCCATAGGATAACTTTAGAATTATTCTCTCCTCTTCAACTTTTTGAAAGAGTCCGAAGAGAATTGGTGTCAGTTAATTAAAAAAAAGTCTTTCACCCAGGAATAAATTCAGCATAAAATAACTACAAATAAATATTTTTTAAAAATATGAAAAAGTTTTCTTACTAAAAAAAATTAAGCAAGTACATCACTTATCACTTTATTTCTAAAAAGTTTTTACCTATTAGTAAGCATGAACAAATTGTTAGAATTAAAATGACTGAAGTGTTAATTTTCTTCATTGCAAATTTTCTGACAGAAGTATATGATGCCATCATGTATGACATCTTTTATGAAAAAATGATCATTTTTTGTAGTATTTGAGAATATTATGAATTTTCCCAGTGGCCTCTGACAAAACTCTCATATGCAAAGTTATCTTTTCAACAAGTATGTATCATCATCATCTTTACCAAATTAACAAACTCAGGTGCTAATTAATCAACTATTTTTCATATGATTCAGGTTCTCCACCAAAATCTTCCCTAAGCATCAGGAAATTCTACAACTTCTGCAAGATTAACAATTTTACCTTATATTGTATTCATCTCATGTGGTTTAAAACAACCAAAAATCATTGATAAACTGATCCTGCCCAGACTAAATCATGGTGAATTATAAAAGATGATCTCTGTTAAGTGAGGAGGGATTTCAGGTTGAATTTAATTTTATAAGTGGTCAATTTAGTACAGTGTATTGTTCTGTTATGTATTTCACTTCTTTTCTAAAAAAAAGTGATAGTTGAGGGTACTTAGATAAAAGTTGAGAAAATAAGGAACTGTTACACACTGTAAGCTTTAAATGTTTTCAAGCATAAGATACAATAGGAACTAAAACTACGAAATGGCAGAGGAAATAGAGATAAGGGGATGAAATTGCAAAACTGAATCTATAATAATATCTCAATGGCTAATGTTGTGGTGTCAGAAAGGTGGTGAAGTCAAAGAATTTGTAAAGATGATAATAAACACACTTCAAAGAAAAAAGATTGAAATTCTCATACAGAGAGTTTTTACAGTGATATGACAGATAGAGAACAAGGAAGAGAAGTTGGAGTGAGAGAATATCTGCCTCTTAAATTATTTCCACTGTTGAGCACAAAACTCCAATTTGCTGAAATCTTTATTCCCCTCTATGACCCTATCTTTACCTGCAAAATCTCAACATTGAATCGATGTCACAGTCCAGCTTTTCCATCCTAGGAGAACAGAGAAATTTATCTCATCTGAAACCTCAACTGCTCAGGCTGTGAAAAAAGGCCGGCCATCCATTCTCACAGAGGAGCCTACTGGAGGTAGGATTTTTGGTTCTGAATTCAGCTAAACATCTTCAAAGAATTATATATGGCCTTCCTTATCCAGGGCTATCAGTGAAGTGTTGGCTGGCTTTCAGAGAAGAGCAATTCACAGTCAGCGGAGAGATTTTCTGTTGAGCTTTCCAGAGAAGGCTGTGGGGCTTGTCAGTAAGAGTTGATTTCTATGCGGGTTATATATTTTTATTTTATTCAGAGATTTATAAAGAAATTTACATGGTATGTATTATTATCAATATAAAACCTTGTCTATTCTCTGGTCATTTAAGCAAAATTTTCAACTCAGGGTCCACCCATGGACAAAGCCCACATTTAATCTAAAAGTGTCAGCCAGGCACTCTGTGGTCCATGGGAAACCCTCAAGTTTGCAGCCTGTTTCCTTGTGTGCTGTGCTGGTGTTTAATCTTCCATCTCTTCCGGGTACAACTAGACAGATGCCTATCAAATTATCAAGGGACTTGACATTCGAGAAATATACTTGTCAATATCTTTAGACTTCTACACTTTTCAAAAAGACTCTCAGCATTTCCAGTAATTGTGCAGCAGTTTACCCAACACTAAGGTTCTCACTATTAAAAGTTAAAACAAATTTTGAAAAGGAAAAAGTGATCTTTGCAATTTTGTACAGAATCTATATAATGGGTGCATCCTCATAAATGGAGGTGATGGTGCTCAGGGCAAGCTACCCCAGGAGGCACCACTCTGGTATGCAGATTATTTCGAGCTGAAGACAATAAGGACTCAGAGAACTCAGGAAGAATATTTGAGTTTCCCCTCCCAAATTGCCTAAAGAATTTAAAACAAAAGATCTGTTTCAGGAAGGAGTTATTATCATGATTGCTGCAAAGATAATGTAGGATAGAGGTTACAACAAGAAAGGCACCAAGCCCCTTTTATCAAAAACTCTATCTCTCCCTGACCACATTATCTATAGATGACCCTGAGAGGAGTTGTCAGGCAAACATTTGTATGTCTATCTCCATGTGAGTTGTCTTCTTGCCCTCTGAGTTCCCAGACCACTACCCATCCCCAACACCTTCCTCATCTTTAGCTACAATACTTAAGCGGGCAGCTTAGACAGAGGGACTTGCTCATTTCTGAGTTTCTCCCATGTATACATGTTATTAAACTTGGTATTATTTTCTCTTGCTAACCTGTCTTGTTAATTATTTGGCCAGCCATAAGAACCTTAAGAAAAGGGTAGAGGCAGATTCTCTCTCTCCCCCAACAGTTTTTGTGCCCAACGTGGGGCTACACTGGCTGGCATGTTGCGTTCTCTGGCTGGAAGAACTGCCTTCTCCTTGGATTACTGCAGATGATGAGATACCGGAACACCGGATGAAAGCCAGCAAAATGTAAAACATCTTACCACATCAGCCTCCCAGAATCTCTATCTGTGGAGTCCGGTGGAAGGATGTGGTGAGAACTTTTTTCTCTTTCTAAATTTAGATTGACAGGAGAAAATATTTGGGAAAATAGTTTCTTGTGCTTTTAGTGACGCTGGTACATTTGGTAGAGTACTCTTGGTTTTGATCTTGATCCCTTTTCCTCCCAGAGATAGTCTCTGATTTTCTCTTTTGTCTTTGTCTTTTGTATCCTGTGTCATAAGAAGGAAATACCATAGGGTAGAATGCAGGCATAGGCCCTATAAGCCTACTGTCCAGGCCAGCCCCACAGACTGGTGAGTTTGCGGGTCTCACCAGACTGTCGTCTATTTAGACAAACTTTGCTGTGGGTTAATATGCACATGAAGTGAAGGCCATTGCCAAGGGCATCTTGGAAGCCAAAAAGGCCACAAATTTGGTGGGCACGGGTCGAGCAGTTAAGAGCCATTTGGGCGCTCGCCACTTTCAGGAGACTCCCGTGACAGGATAAGTTAGGTCATGGAACGGGGTAGATGACACAGGTCCCCCACCAACTGCAAGAAAATGTCCATGCAATGACGAGGTAGTCTGTAAAGCACAGTCCCCAACCCCGTGGCACCCCCCCTAGGTATTATTCTGGCTCCGACAAACCTAAGGCATGGCTAAAGCTGTCATTGTGAACATAAGAAAAAAACCGGGTGAGGTTTTTCCTTCTGTCTTGTTCTGTCCTGAGACAACTTGGCTTTGTGCCAAGTGAGAATATTCTCCTTGGTCTCCACCATACGGATGGTGCATTTACCAGGGTGCCCCTTGGTGGCCAGTAGAGTAGACGGGGGTTCTGAACTGTCTCTTTGTCTGGCTGTGCCAAGCTCTCAGAGAAGTTTGTCATAAAGGGCCCAGTCCATAAGGGCTTTTGTCATCTTAACCGTCGTTGCTTGTTAGTGCTGGAAAAATCCCATTCCAGTATCGTCTGCCCGGTGTCACAGATTAGCGGGTCTGTGACTGGAGGCGGCCCACATTATTGTGGGAGACCGGAGACACCGTTTCCACTACACCATCCTTACCGCCTGTGCAACGAAGGTCTTTAATTTCTCTGAATATCTTTGGGAGTGAATTCTGTGGATCATGGGGGCTACATCATCTGCGCCCTCGCCAGGGACGCCCCTTGCATCCACGGTAAAGATTTATTCTAAGCGTGGAAAGTTACCTCCGGGTATTTCCTTGAAAAGTCTTATTAGATTGAGTCACTATTGGAATAAATGTACAAATGAAGTTCCTGCTAGTCAATGGCCAGAGGACGGATTCTTTGAATTGGGAAAACTTCTAAATTGGGGGAAAAAAACAGGTTTTGAGAGCTCTCACACAATTGTTTAATTGGTACCTAAAAAAGGACCAGAAAAAGGAAGGGGAAAATTTAAATAGCCTTAAGAGCTTGACTCAGGTTACAATTGAATTGAGAACATGTAAAAGTGTAAGTGTTAATAAGATTATAAAGGTTGGAATGTTTGAGCTAATTTTATATAAAGAGGTTACATCAACTTTGCCTGAGTATATTTTAAAATGTCTGACTGGGAATTCTTCCCTTGTCCAAATTCAGAAGACCCAAACCTATTAATAAAAATCTTAATGATAACTATGGTTAAAAGTATAAGAGGTGATGAAATTTACATGAAGTTTTGTACAAAAAACTGATGTTATTTCTATTACAGAACTGGTTAACAAAAATAGTAATTTAAATGATGGCTAATTTTATCTACTGTCCTATGAAGTCTTATAGACAATCTAAATAATTATTGGGAACAAGTAACTAAATAGTTTTGAAAAAGATGAATGTTGGGTGAACTTTAAACGATAATTATGTGTTATGGTGGTTACAGCTTCCAAACTCTTTTTGGTGACATAAAACTTTAGAGTTTTGCTAAATTTTGTGATAAAAATTCACTGAGTATCATCATTTCCAAATAAGATAAGATATTAGACATTGATTGCTAACCTTACGTTTGTCTACCTTTGGCTTTTCATTACAGGAAAACTAAAAGGTGTTTTGGGTCTATTGGTAAACGTGTGTTTTATTAAAAGACTGTACTATAAAGTAACATATTTCTAGAAGTTATGAAGTGTTTATAAATTTTCGAAGCCACAAGATCTTAATATAAAAGAAAATTTATAATGGTTTACTTAGTTTTTACTTACAAATTGGGGTTTCTAAGAGTTAAAATTTCTAATTAGTATATGTGATTGAAGCTACTAAATATTAACAAAATTATGTCTGTGTACAAGGAAAGTAAGATGTATAAAGAAGGAACAAAGAATGGAGATATTTTATTTGATTGATTAAGAAAGATAAATTTGTCTTCAAGTACTAGGAAGGAAAAGCAAGACATGGGACAAATTCTGAATGTGAAAAGAAAGTTATAGGTTTGTGGAAGAGGAATTCTGGAAAAGCAGTTTTTGTATGGTCAAGTTGGCTAAGATTGAAATGAATTTAATTAAGTAAATGAGTTTTAATATCAGAAGGAAGCTGGTACAAAATTAAAATTTGGTCTTATTTCTCTTAAAAGGATATTTTTCTTGAACTTGATAAAGAGGTTATAAAAGATTTTTCTTTACCTTTGTGTAAATCTACCTAAAAGTCTGAAAAAAAAAAAACTGTTAAAATAATTTCCTGTGTTCAAAAGACTGAGGTCTCTCTATTAAGCTTTTTGGACTGTCAATGCTCTCTTTGATTTAACGTTTTATATTTTTGAGAAGCTCCCCAAAATTCATATACATAAAGTCTTTTTTTTACTTTTTTTCTTTGAGAATTTTCAAAGGGCCCTGGAAATTCTCAAAGAAATTTGCTCTCTTCCTACAAGGACAAACATACTAAATTTATTAGGCTTTTTCAGTATGTTAAATTACATGGAAAGCATTGTCAGACAAGTGATGATAAATCTGCTTAGGTGTTGTTATGTGGGAAAGTGTTATTGACATAGGTGTTTTAAAATTGTATAACATTACTGAAATTCTGATCTGTTCTGATTATCAGTCATAATTCTGGTTAATATTATTTTAAAGTGTTATATGTCACAAAATTAACCAAATTTCTCTCTCAATTGCCATTTTGAGGTCTTGTTGTTTACAGACTTATTTCTTTGCTCTAATGGTTTTGCAAAATGTTTCAACTTCAGAAAAATTCATGGAAAGTACTCTGACATTTACGCTGGAGTACAGGTTTCTGACAAACTTTCTGATCATAAAACTGAACTTGGTAAGAAATTACAGAAATCTGATGGAAAGACTGATATCTTCATGAAGCTGCTAACAAAAAGATTGGGATCAAGAATAGATTACACAGGACTGAATGAACTGATAAGGATAATTATAATTTTTATGATTTTTCATTTGAAGTATTGCTGAATTTTTAATGTTTTGTTTTTTTAGATTTAAGGAAAATTTTTTATCTTTTCTCCTGAGCTAGCTATGACTTATAACAATTTGGTAAATGATATTTTTGTAAGTAAAATTGAAATATTTATCTTTCTCTCTCTATCTGATCCCTCGAATTTGGAAACTCTTAGTAAGTGAGTATTGTTTTCATGGCAATATAGTTATTTGCATAAGTTCAATAAGAATCTGTTCTCCTTATAACAGGACACAATTGGAAACACTGGTTATATTACCAAGGCTGTGACTGGAACATCATATTTGCGATATAACCATACAGCTTTTGAGGAATGAAGATTGGACTTTATGGAATAAAGCCACGTGGAAATATTGGCCTGATCCTTATGTTCCAAGCTGCACTTACCAGGATAAGTAAAGAATGTCACTTATCTGGCAAGCACAAGGAACCTCGAAATATTTTGGGGGACCCTCGGAAGAGAGGAATTCACCCAAATCTGTAGGTATTACAGACAAAGTCTGATAACAAAATCCTTGGCTTGGCTTTCCTGGCCTGGAGAGGCCTTTGAAGTTCAATCTGAGATTCCTTATTAAAAGTTCTAGCAAAACAGATTTAAAAGAGCCTATGTGATCAATTGCTAGTCTTGCTGTACTTATGTAAATAATTGGGCCAACTCTATTGGGACTAGACTTATTTTGCAAACTACTTAGTTTTAATTTGTCTATCTTTGATAAAAATGAGGGTGATTTTAGAAAGACAAATTATATTTCAGTGAAAACTATAGTGTACATTTGCGGATATTAGATCCTAGTTTTGTTAATTGTCTTTTAAGCTTTTTGTTTTATATTGTTAACTTGACTGGATCCTGATTTCTTCTAGTCTCCTAAAATATCTGGCTACAGATGTCCAAACTAACGTTTTTGATTTTTTCCATCATTTTCATTTGGAATCACTGAAAACTGAACCTGCCCTTTTTCCTGAAGCCTTACAAACTGAAGCTGATGGACTTGATATAAACTTAAGAGATTACCCGATGACATCATCAGAGATATTTTAATCTGCAAAAGCTGCTTTGACGCTGACATCTAAAAATCTTATATGGCTGTCCTCTAAACTCAGAAACTGCTTTACAACTTGCTCCAAGCATTAACCTTATTTTTCTTTTGTTTACATAGAAATGCTTCCATTAAATACTTGATTGCTTGCTTCCACAATATAGGTGTAACCTTGAGAGCCCAGCTGAATCACCACCTTCTAAAATGTACTTAATTGAACTATCTATTATCAGGACTAAGAAATGTGCTCAGTGAGATGAAACAATCTACCAACTCAGCTTCTGGACTATGAAACGTCTTTAATTTTCAAAAGGACTGTGAAACTTCTAGGGAAGTTTCAGAGGAGGGAACTGATGGTGCTCAGGGCAAGTTACCCCAGGAGGCACCACTCTGGTATGCAGATTATTTCGAGCTGAAGACAATAAGGACTCAGAGAACTCAGGAAGAATATTTGAGTTTCCCATCCCAAACTGCCTAAAGAATTTAAAACAAAAGATCTGTTTCAGGAAGGAGTTATTATCATGATGGCTGTAAATATAATGTAGGATAGAGTTTACAACAGGAAAGACACTAAGCCCCTTATATCAAAAACTCTATCTCTCCCTGACCACATTATCTATAGATGACCCTGAGAGGAGTTGTCAGGCAAACATTTGCATTTCTATCTCCATGTGAGTTGCCTCTTGCCCTCTGAGGTCCCAGACCACTACCCATCCCCAACACGTTCCTTGCCTTTAACTGCAATACTTAAGCAGGCAGCTTAGACAGAGGGATGAGTTGCTCATTTCTGAGTTTCTCCCATGTATACATGTTATTGAACTTGGTATTATTTTCTCCTGCTAACATGACTTGTTAATTATTTGGCCAGCAATAAGAACCTTAAGGGAAAGGGCAGAGGGAGATTCTCCCTCTTCCCCCAACAACAAGATTATCTGATTCCCAGAAAAAGAAAACATTACTATAATATTAAGGCTACAACTGTCAAAAAGGAAGCCACGATACACTCAAGTCAAGCTTTTGCTCAAATGTTAATTGGCTCCTCTTTGAAACTTTATCATGTTTATTATGTAAGCATTATATAGAGCCTAGAATATAGAAAGTGCTTATTGGTAAGTTAACATTGTGATCCCTTATTTTGTAAATGTTAGTATGAGAGATGTAATTCATTTTCTAGTATATTCAGATTTTCTAGTTCTGCTAAACCTAAAGCCACATTACTGGCAAGTTGGGATACCTCTAGACATCTGAAAAATATGATTCCTAAACAGAAGCATATAAATTCTCTATTCATCAGGTTCTAAGTTCTAAAACATTCAAAGGTTTTGGAACAAATCAATGGCATTCCAAATTTACAGTAAGGCTACATGTGCCACACAGGATCCTACAGGAAGAGATATCCAGATTTTAAATAGAGGAGATTATGCACAAAAATAAAGTACGTTTTCAAGTCTGAAAGGGGATTTCAAGAAAGAAGAGACTCTCAGAACATGTGGGAAGTGGTAAATAATTTACCAAGGGCTCTCTAAAGTAGAACATATTGTGGACAAAAGAGCTTCACACCAGAGAGCTAAAATGGCATCTCTGGAATACTTACGATGAAACAGATGCTGAACTACTATTTCTTGAAACTTAAAATGCACCTTGGGCTGGCCCCGTGGCTTATCAGTAAAGTGCGCACGCTCTGCTACTTGCGGCCCGGGTTTGGATCCCGGGCGCACACCGAAACACTGCTTCTCTGGCCATGCTGAGGCCACATCCCACATACAGCAACTAGAAGGATGTACAACTATGACATACAATTATCTCCTGGGGCTTTGGAGGAAAATAAAAGGAGGAGGATTGGCAGTGGATGTTAGCTCAGAGCTAGTCTTCCACAACAAAATGAGGGGGATTAGCATGGATGTTAGCTCAGGGCTGATCGTCTTCACAAAAAAAATAAAAATAAAATGTATCTTATCCTCCAAACAAATACCACCTCCCTGCCTTGCAGCTTACCTGGACATCACGATGTGCTGGAATCGTTTTTCTATTTCATTGGTTCTTTTTTTTTTTTGAAGATTATATTTATTTATTTTTCCCCCCAAAGCCCCAGTAGAAAGTTGTGTGTCATAGCTGCACATCCTTCTTGTTTCTGTATGTGGGACTCGGCCTCAGCACGGCAGGAGAAGCGGTGCCTTGGTGCACGCCCAGGATTCGAAACTGATCCACCAGCAGTGGAGCGTGTGCACTTAACTGCCAACCCACAGGGCCGGCCCCTAATTCATTGGTTCTTAAACTTGATGGGCACCAGAAGAACCTGGAGGCCTTGTTGAAACACAGATTGCCAGGCCCCACCCCAGACTTGCCAGTTCAGCAGGTCTGCAGCAGCACCTGACAATTGGCATTTCAGCCCAGTTCCCAGGTGATGCTGATGCTGCTGGTCCAAGGACTCCACTTTGAGAACCACAGCCTGATTTACACCCTATATATGATTACCAAATCCATTGTTTTATCCTTTGGCTGCTACTTTTCCTTTATCACATCAGCACCTTAGCTCTGAATCTCCTCACCTAGCAATGGGAATACGTGGAGAGTTTAACAGCTGGTTCTCTTTTCCAGGTCAGTTCTCCCTCTTCCTCTGAATACCACATTCTCTTGCCAGGTAACTGTTCGTTAATCATCAGTGCATCATAGATCTTCCTCTCTCAAAAACTCTTGACTCTTATGCTGAACACAAGACATTTTAAATTCTCCACTTGGTTCACAAGGTCTTTGCTAGCCTTACTTTAATAGTAAAATGTGGACACCCTGTTCCATACCTGGCCTGCTATAAAGGAATATGTGAGGATTACATAAGATACAGTCAATTCTCTTTATGCACAGTGTGACATTCTATAAGGTCATTGTGTACACTGAATCAGTGAATATGACCCACTGCTCCTACGGGAAATGCAGTGTTAGGTTCCTGTAAGCCTTAGACACATTTTCTTCAACTCGTCAGTACATTACCTTGTTCTCTGTGTGTTCTCTTTAAAGTCACCTTATTTAATATATATTGTTGATATATTAACATTGAACTCACACCAACAGCACTGTAACTTGTGTCTGATAGTAGCTTGTCGAACACACATACTTTCTCAGTAAAGGCACGTCACAGCCTCTTGCCCTGAGGAACACCAGGCAGCATTGCAGCACTACACATGGGGGACATATTAAATGGCAAGGTCACCAACATAATGCACAAAAAGATAAGAAATGAGGCACTAAATAGACTGCAAGAAGGACACTTGTTTACAATGTGGGCTGAAACAAGAGGGCAGAGCAGCACCTTGTTCCCCCTCAGCTGGGAACATGCACGTGGAGTGAATCAAATTTCTCACCACTTTGTGTATATCTTAAAATGGACATGAAAGCCCTGAGAGTGTTGATTTGGGGGCTGCTGGTACATTTTAGCTAGTGGATAAGTGTGCAAACACAGAATCCACAAATAATGAGGATCAACTATATTATGAAAGCATCTTTTCAAAACCAGAATATTGTTTATATATAAGAGCAATAATGATAACATAACAGCTAACATTTAAGTACCTATTATGTGCCAGGAGATCTTCTAAGTACTTTACATAAGTTAATGCATGTAAATCTCACTAAAACCCTACAAGACAGGAGTTTTCAGTAGCCCCTTTTTATAGATGAGGAAACTAAGGTTCAGAGAGTAAATATTTCCACAGTTTCTCCAGTTAAAAGTGGAATAACTGGAATTGATGTCCAGACAAACTAGTCCAAAGCCCACAGCCTCAACCACTATGGTAGGAATGTGAGCGAATTTTCTAACACTCTCTAAAATGTCCCTTCTGATCCAACCTGTGTGGTCTCATATATACTTATTCACTCATCAAACATTTTCTGAGTGCACCAAAGGTGTCAGGTACAGTGTTTAGATACTGGAGGGACAAATAGAATGTTGTCGCAAATAATCCATAACCAACCAATAAATCAAAATTGGGGTGAGTTTATTATGAGCCAAGCTTTGAGGATCATATAGCCCAGGAGAGTCCTTTCACAAAGAAATGGAGCACTCCAAAGAAGTGGGGTGTACAGCGTGGTTATATACCATCAAAGAGCATGTACCACATGTGATTGCAATGTCCCTTTTACAATAGCCATGACACTGACCTGTTGGCACGGGAATTGTTGGACACTGTGGATATCAGGTCTGCTGTCTCCGTGGGTGTGGCTGTTGTCTCAAGTTTGGTGGTCACGGAATGACCGGAATGAGCGCAGCAATCAAATCCTAGCCTGTGGAGAAATGCTTATCCTTAAGGAAATGATAATGTGGGGGAAGTTGCATTTAAACCTTAAGGGCATTGCTTTTGTCTTTGGGACACGTTAATTGCTTAAAGCAGATATACAATGGATGAACAGAGGCTACAGGCCCCTTTTGGGGAAAAGGAAAAAAAACAAGGTCAGGCCCAATTAGTTTTACACCAAATGGCTTCCTCGTATGCTCCAATGTATCCTGTTGCTTGCCATTTATTTATCAAGAAGTAGGATTGTCTCAGATTTAAGGAGCTCACTGTCTATGAGACAAAAATAAAACAACAGTTATGGAAAAGGAAATAAGTACAGGGTCCCAGAGTGGGGACATCAAAATGGGACTCTAGATGGAGACCTCTCAAGAAATATCTCCAAGAGGAAGGAACATTTGATATGAGTTTAGATCAAGAAATAGGAATTAAGTTGATTAATAAAGGGGGTAGGAGTGCAGAAGAAACACATATAAAAAGACAGATATAAAGGATGCTAAAGCTTTCAGAAAATAGGGGTATTTTTAAGGATGGAAGAAAGCGAACATGTAGGACACAGTGGGTGATGAGGTTAAAGATGAGGACAGCAATAGAAAGCCTGCGTGTCCAGCTCAGGAGTCTGAATGTTCTCTTGGACGCTCTGAGCAGTCACTGAAGGAGTCTAAGCAGATATCAGAATTAAGCAAATTTGGATTCTAGAAGGTAACTCTGGAGGCATTGTGAAGGAAAGATTAGAAGAAATTAAGACTGAAGGAAAGGGACCTGTTGGAAGACTAGGCAGCGATCCAGATAAGATAGGTCTTGGCCGGCCCAGTGGCGCAAGCTGTTAAGCGTGCGCGGTCCAATGCGGTGGCCCAGGCTTCGCCGGTTAGGATCTCGGGTGCGCACCGACGAACCGCTTGGCAGGCCATTCTGTGGCAGCATCCCATACAAAGTGGAGGAAAGTGGACACGGATGTTAGCCCAGGACCAGTCTTCCTCAGCAAAAAAAGAGGAGGATTGGCAGATGTTAGCACAGGGCTGATCTCCTCACAAAAAAATAAAAAAGATAGGCCTTGGCTCAAGCACGGAGTCTGCAGGTGGAGGAGACCAGGAGGTGGGAAGTAGTGTTGGGCTCCTGCAGGAGGAAACTGAGCTGCCTCTCAGTCACGGGAAGACTGTGCCTGTCATGGCCTCCCCACCCCCATGCCCAAATGCCATGTTCCTTTCTACTTCTGTACCTTTCCTCTCTTCTCCCATCTGAAATCCTCACTCTTTCTTCCTCCACCTGCTCAAAAGTGGTCCCTTTGAGGACTTGATCTAGTCCACCTCTCCTAAGAAGCTGTCCTTAATTACAATTTCTCGATAACATTCTCATTTTTTTAAGGTTCTGTAATATAACATACACTAAATACCTTGACAGAATCAAATTATATCTTGCAAACAATTTCATGTATGTGGAGGAGCTTGGAACCTTATAATTCTTTATATTTCCTTCGATACCTACCACAAATACCTTGCACATAGAGGTCAATGGATGTCCAGTAAAGTTAAATAGAGTTATAGCACACTTTATAAGCTAAAACTTTTATGAGTTCAGTTATTTCTTTAGATCAGCTGCTTGAACCATTTGTTTTTCTCCACAGATCAACAGTGTTGCCCAGCACAAATGAATTTTACACCTTCTCAAACTCAATAGAGCAAAGATGGAACTTCATTCCCCTTGCAAGACTTACTGCCCCAGAGAAAAGCAAAAACATGTGACGTCTAATTCTTTCTTCACATTCTCATCTCAAATTGTAACTGTTTCCCAGTTGCTAATTGGTTTTCATTATTAAAACTGACAAAAAAGTTTCTCATTCTTTCTTTTTTTTGTTTTATGAGAAAGATCAGCCCTGAGCCAACTTACAATGCCAATCCTCCTCTTTTTGCCGAGGAAGATTGGTCCTGGGCTAACAATTGTGCCCATCTTCCTCTACATTATACAGGATGCCGCCACAACGTGGCTCGACAAGCGGTGCATTGGTGTGCGCCCGGGATCCAAACCTCTGAACCCGGGGCCGCTGTAGCGGAGCGTGCTCACTTAACCGCTGCACCACCGGGCTGGCCCCTCTCTCTATTTCTAAAGCTAAAATGTCTAAATCTTTCTCTGGGCTAGTTGGAGTTTCCATAAAATGAAAATGTACATTCCAGAAAAATCCTTAACTTTCCAGAGTAATCTTGAATATGGTAAACACCTTGGCAAAAATGTCACTGATTTTCAATGTCAGTGCCTCCGCAAGGGTATCCTTGCATTGTCTCCCCTCCCAACCACCTCTCACTTTGGCCCTCCCCAGGCTCATGGGGTCAAACTGTTTACTGAGCACTAGGAATGATCAGAGTCTGAGGGAGACCTCAAGGATGACTAAGCCATGGTTTCTGACCCCAACCACCACTCTCCATCTCTGCTTTAACCTCTATTTTTCTTACTCTGGTTTCTACTTTAGTTGTTTACTTGTCTTGTGAATTGTTGTTTTGTGGTTTATAATTACCATGTAAATTCATATTACTTGTTGCCTTAGAGTTTAGAAAGAACTTACATTAAACAATGTTTTTTTCCCAGCCCTTTGATGTGTCTAATACCTTTCAACGAAATTCAAGTGGCTTCTTGTTTTTACGTCTCCATCATTATTTAGAATTATGTTCACCCCACACTTTTGAACTGGCCAATGCTGCTTTACTCTTTAAACTTTTCTATGGCAAGACTCACGTGAGGAATCCCTGAAGCACCATCAGCTAGGCATCCCCACATTCCTCACATCTGTTTCCTTGATTTGTTCCTAACTAAAGATGTTTCTGAAACTAATACTGAATTGTACCAAGTGGTCATTGCATAAAAAGCACTATCACAGATACCTTAAAGAGAACAAATGGAAAAGAATATTCAATTCCTCAGATAAGTTTGCAATCAAATGAGGCATTGAGGGGACCTGGGGGCACTGATCAGAGCAGGAATCTAAGAGAAGAGTTTTAAGTCAATTTCAAAGAAGGTTAAAACTGGAATGAGATAGTATTTTACCAGTTATCTGAAATCATAGGCATTTTTCTGACCTTTGAGAATTTATTTGCATATAAACTGTACCTGTGGGGTGAGAGAGTGCTGATATTGTTTAATTTCTTTTTATTATTCACCACTTTGTAATAGATGTGGCTATTCACAATTAATAATTATCATAACGTGGAGAGACCCAACTGCCTCTTGTTATTAATTCTTACACAAAGCTAAAGTTTTAATGATCTAACTTTATTCTAGTTACTTTTCAACTAGTCTATTTATATCAGAAAGATGTTGAGTTTTAGGAAAATACTTCAAAATACAAGTTTCATATGTAATTTCAAAAGCAAAAAATGAGTTAAAAATTGGGTGGTAACCAATTTTGCTGCTATATATTAAACTTTAACATGGGAGCACACATTTTTAGAGAATGTAATTGATATTTGCCTATTTATATATTGTAGAATGTTAAAGGATTTACAGTTTTAATAGTATTTCAAATACCAGAGAATAAAAAACAGAACTGTTTCAGTTTTATGAAATAGCTTTTTAGACATAGCAGATTTTCAGAGCATATTACTTGAAAATAAAACAATCAGTTAGTGAGGTTTAAGCCATGTGGTTTTATTTTAAACTTGCTCATTCCATAGTAGCATCAATAAGAGCCCTTCAGGAGTAGCTGATGCTCTTTCCTTCCTCCTGAGCACCAGCTGTATTTTCTTTAAGCATCAAACTCTCGGACAACACTGTAGCCCTCAACTCTGTTTAGTTGAGAAAAGGCTTTATGTGTCATGTGTTTTCTCTAGGGCTATGGAACTCCCAGAGTTATTAAGTACAGGGAGAGAGTAAGAGTCTGAACACATTCAATAAACTCCAATGTGCTCAGGTGAGAAGACAGGTGCCGGGACTCACATCTGAAGAAGAGCTTAGAGGATGCTTTCTGACTCTGCTTCGTGCCTCTGACTAAGCAGTCCTGGACATCCCCGTTACAGCCACGGAATAACACAGACAGTCTTGATGAACCAGAAGTCCTCCTATGTCCATCATTTGTACAGAGCAAATTGGCTTAAGATCTTTCATTTCCTGCTGCAGTGGTAATTTACAGAGATACAGAACTGCCATCTAGTGACTAAGAGAGCAGCAAAGTGCTTTACATGAAAAGTGAATTTCAGAGTTTTATAAAACGGAACAGTGAATCATTAAAATTGGTAAAGTTGACATAATGTGGCACACGAAAGTTATAGTAAACCTGAAAAATGTGTAGGTGAACTAGTCAGTTGCTCTCTATGCCTCTAAAACATATCTTGACATCCTACTCATAAATAGTAAAGTTTAAATATAATAGAATAACTTTGGAAACAAAGTTCTCATCTCATCTCATCCAATGCTGTCGGCAGGAGCCGGTATTAAATAGCCAGATTGTGAGTACCCATGTTGAAGCACCATTTTTATCACAGTGGAGAGAATACAAGGCATAAGCCCAACAGACTGATGTTCAGATCTTCCCTCTTACCCTTGATCAATTTTGTAAACATGGTTTTCTTTATCAGTTAAATATGAATTATAACAGTTACTTTAAAGGATTACTGTAAGAATTGCATAAGGGAATACAGTAAAGGAACTGGCGCACAGTAGATTGATAGTTAATTCTCCTGCCCTGTCTCTCTTCTAAGAAACATACAGCAATAATCTAAGAATAGAACCCGTGTATAAAGTAAACTTATGACAGAGTCAATGGCTCCTGAAGTAAGAGACATCATTGTTGAGTGCTTAACCTCAACTGCCTCCAAATACTGTTAACTCTCAATTAATTTTATGTGTTTTCTGTCTTCCAGACATTTCACTGCCTACAAGGAAAGGAGAAGTGTGAAATTGAAATTAATTTCACCCTTGAATGGCCTAGCTGTAACAACAGGTGTTTTAAATCACCTAGTTTTTCAGGTTTTCTGCTTATTACTATATATTTTAACATGGTTCACAGTTGGAGAAAGTAAGAAAATCATTATAATTTTACACACACGAATATGTCTTGACTATTACAGCTGGACTCTTAATATATAGAGCAATGTTGTACATGTTTTGTGCTTGTTGATAGTACAGAATACTTTTGTCCAGGTTTTCTTTGGCATTATCATAAATAATGAAGAACTCAGTAATATAAGCCCAGGAGAAAAGGGTTTATAAAAATCTAACATACTATTCTAGTCATGCCTCAAAAAAAAAAAAAGCTATGAAAATAATGAGAGGATATTTTGAAGGCACTATTTTTCTTAATTATTTCCAACTTTATTTCCCTTTACCTCTTTTTAGTATTTCTCCGTCTTATTCGCTATTGGCTAAGCATCTCACAGTAATTAAATCACCCTCAGCTGACTCCACCATGCCTCTTCAAGTGCCCCAGCCTAATGTCTGTCTCACCTCTGACAAAAAGTAGCTGGGAAAACCTGTTTTGTGGCACTATTCTTAAAAATATCTTTACTCTTGGGCTGGCCCTGTGGCTTAGAGGTTAAGTGTGTGCACTCTGCTGCTGGCGGCCCGGGTTTTGATCCCAGGAGCACACTGACATGCTGGTTCTCTGGCCATGCTGACACCGCATCCCAAATACAGCAACTAGAAGGATGTGCAACTATGACATACAATTATCTAGTGGGGCTTTGCGGGAAAAATAAATAAATAAATAAAATTATAAAAAAAAGAATATCTTTACTCTTACAATAATAGCTATATTTTTGAAAGGCACCAGTGGATTACAAAATAAAGTACTTGACCAATGTTGTATCTTCACTTTCCCTCCAGGGGGAACACAACTTTCGTGAGTAATGCAGGGTTGCTGTTTTATTGTTCTCTCCTTTCAAGACATTTTATTACTTGTAAAACATAATAGAATTAATAGTGATAAATGAGTAACAATATAAACTTACAAACTGCAAAAAGATACTATTTTAGTGTCATAACTTTATGTACTGTAACAAACAGTAATATTTTCATAGTGTAATATCTTGATTGATCATAAATTTTTTCCTGGCTCATTTTTATGCTAATTCATTTATTAGATTACCAAATTTATACTTTTATGATATTTATTTTCAATCAATATAATTGAAGGGACATCAGTTGTTCTTGGTAAGTGAAAGTTCAGAAAAATTTTGATAATGTATAAGTTTGAGAAGGATCTTTCTGTTTTTTAAAAGAGAAGTCAGGCCTGGCCCTGTGGCTTAGTGGTTAACTGCACACGCTCTGCTGCTGGAGGTCCAGGTTTGGATGCCGGGCACGCACCGATGCACCACTTCTCCGGCCATGCTGAAGCCGTGTCCCACATACATCAAGGATGTGCAGCTACGACATACAGCTATCTACTGGAGCTTTGGGGGAAAAATAAATAAATAAAATTATAAAAAATATAAAAGAGATGTCATTTAATATTTGGAAAAGTTCTCAAAAATCATCAAATTCTTTAATTTTATAGAAAGGAATACTACATTCCAGAGAGCCTAAGTACACTGTCACACACTAACCAGAAACAGACCTGGGCCTAGAACTCAAGTCTGAGTCACCTGACTTCTACTGGACCACACTCAAGGGAGCACACTCTCTTCTTACTGGTAATTTCTAATACTATTTTCAAAAACACAGTTGAGAGAAATTGTAGATAAATAAAACATGATTTTATATAAAAAAGTAGCAATTGCCACCCACAATTTCTATTCCATATGAGTGTTTCCTTTCTTGTAGGTTTCTTGTTTTTAATACCAAGTCCATTTTGGTAACAAGAAAAAAGACATAATGTTTACTTTCTTTAGTAACATAAAAAAAGCTTCTGTGGAAATTAAAAAGACACTAACTAATGTCTCGTCTACTAAAGCAACTTAGGAATATTATTTGATTTTGGGAAAGCTCTGAGAGATTTTTTTAAAAATCATATCCACGTGACTATTAGTCCAGCCAGGCACATCTCCACACGACATCGCCTAGAGTGTGCAGTTTTTTGCTGGATCCAGCTATTGTCAGGCCCAATGTTCTGGCTGAGTAGAGAATGATGCTGCTTCTGAAAAGCATGTACTCAGTTCCACTTCAAGGCTGATTGATGGAGACACTAGGAAAGAGAAAGATGAAAATATTACCCTAATCAATGATATAAAATACAAGATACGAACATCCGTTAAAAGAACTCTCTACGAAATTGATCAATTCTACTATCACTACGCTGGGCTATTTCCTATCAGTAATTTGACACATAAACAAATAGAATAGTGTATTTAATGATATCAATTCTTTTAGTTGTGTGCTTTTCCCTTTAAAACTACATATGCTTATATGTGTTTGCTTTATTTTCAGGTGGTGTCACCGTGTCAAGGCCTCGTGGGCAGGTGGGGCCTTCACTGAGGACCCCCAACCCCCCCATAGGCCCGGTGGCTGTGCATGTGCCCTTGGCCTCATGGGTTAAACCCAAGGCCGCAGGGCTCCCATAGTGGCCAGAGAAAGAAGGGCCCATGAGAGAGGTATGTGAGGGGTGCAGACCATGCCAACTTCCTCTTCTCATGTCCCTGAGAGAGAGAGGCAGAGAGAGAGAGAGAGTGAGAGAGCAAGAGAGATCCCTGACCTCTGCATTGCTGCCTCCACCGCTGGTGCCATGTCACACACCATCCCCCTTCCCCCAGCATCCCCATGCCACCCCGGGGAAGGCACCACCACTGCGAGGCCTGTTCCTGGTCACCTCCCTGCTGTCCCTTCAGGACCAGAGCCCAGTGCAGGAGAGTTGGTTCAGACAAACATTTACATGTCCCTCTCCATGAGAATTGTCTTCTGCCAGTCTCACATCCCAAACCCCACCCCCAACATCCTCCTTTATCTTATCTGAAGATAGTATTTAAGAGGAGCATCTCTGCCATTCTTTTGAGAGACTCCATTTGTCATGTGTCTCCCATGTATACATGTTATGAACCCAATTTAATCAGGCACGCATTCTTTTACTTGCCTATTTGCATCAGGAACATAATTACTAGCTAGAGAATTAATTAGAGAATATTCATGGTGAATGAAAGATGTCATTTCTAATAACATAATGGAATTCCTTGAGGCTTTATTCTTGGGACATGTGTAGGATTAAGTCAGGACACACTGTGAGAGTGATAAATAAGTTCTATATATTTTTCTTCTTCAAGACCTTGGATTTTAGCCACACTTCATACCCATTTACTTTGCAACAATGAAAAACAATTAAACAATGACCTTGAATATTTTGCTCTCAGATTCATTAGTCTTTAAAGTATTAATTGAACAATTTAAATCTAGATGAGTGAAAGACTATGGAGACTTCTAGAATGTTACATTAGGTCCTTTAGAAGTGAATTGTTTTTATAAAACATTTCAATCCCTTCTTATACCTTGACAATAATGTTACTCTGAATCTGTTTTAAAGAGGATAATGGCAGATTTACTTTAATTTGCACCTTTTTTTAAGTACATTTACCTAATATTTCTCAGTCTCTTGAAAACTTTTATCTTTAGCTCAACCTTCATTTAAATCACCAGACCTATTTGATGAAGGCGACATGAACATTTACTCTAAAACTCCTCAGAAAATTACTAATTTAATCTGTACTTTGGACGATCCATTTTAAAACTCAGACTGGAAGATACAATCTGAAGTTAATTGTTCTTCCCAAATGCTTTCTTTAACTCAATTAGCAATACTTTCAAAGTTTTAATGAAAATGTGGCCAATTTGGTGAAATGCAAGTGACTTTTTTGTTTTTGCATGCCAATGAGATTAAGAAAATAAGTATTTTAATTATTGTTATTGATTTTAAAAATCAGAGATGAAGAAAACAAACTTCTTTGTCCAAAGACATTTCTGCAAATGAAATTGTCTGAAAAACTGACAGCTAGCCCCGTTTTAACCATTAAACCATAAGAAATGTAATACCATGGGCAAACACTTGAGCATTGTCACCTGCAGGAGTCCCCAGCGTTGTTGCCGCATCAGGTCCATGGCTCAGGGGAAGGAGCCAGTGGAGGAGAGTCAGCTGTGCCCTCAGCATCCTTCCTTCCTTGGTCAGAACCCGGTCCCAGCTGCTCCCTGTCTCATCTTCTGGGGAAGCAGAGAATTATTCTGGAGACACAACACATTGGGTGTTAAGGATGTCATTGTTCTTTTATAAACAGATGTTAGATCATGTAATGGGCTTCTCAGGACAGGAAAAGCCACCTCAAGGGAAGCAGAACCTCTCCAGGAGCTGAAGGTCATCCATGGAGAGCAGAGTCAAGGGCTGCACGGCGTCAGCCTGCTCCTGCTCTCCATCTCATGGACACCTCGGTCCCCAATCCCTGACACCCCTCCCAGTGCCCCCCCTCAAGTGTTCCTATTGTATCCTCAGAGTCCCGCGCAAGCGCAGGACCAGTGCTCAGAGTGGCAGAGGGGCCGGTGAGCTGGAAATCCCTGGGGCGCATGCACTGGGGGCGGAGTCCCTGATGCGGAAGTGGTGGCCACTGGAGTTTGTGTGGGGGGGGCTCGGGAAGTTTCTGGATCCTTCCTCCAGGATTTTCAGCATGGGGAGCTCTCCTTTCTGCAGTGTGGAGGAGCACTGGGCAGGAGCAGCGCTGAGGTAGGCGGTGGGCAGCGGGCTCGGCGTGGAGACCTCCGCCACATATGGCGGGATTGCGGTGTCCGGGGCGGCGGATGGGGTCGGGGGCTGGGGCTGCTGGCGGGCTGCTCCAGGCGGGGGAGCCCAACCTCTGTCCCTTGGAGGAGCAGAAGAGGGCCGCTTGGCCAGCCTGTCCCTGTGCCTTGGCGGGACCCCACCTCAGCGGGGCCTCACCTTGACGGGGCCTCCTGCCCACCCACCCGAGGTGCAGGGGGCGGCAGGGAGTCGTCTGCCCTGTGCGCCCGACCTTGAGTTCGCATCCCCAGGGACCTCGTCTAGGCCAGGTCACGACATCTCTGGGTGAACGCTTTCCTTCGGAAGAGGGCCTGTGGTCAGCGCTCCTCTGCCTGACTCCGCTCAGGCTATTGGGCTCCTCATTGCCTTCATTAAACAAATGAATGGTTCCTACATCCTTGGGACCACCTTAATAGAAAAGCCTGATCGCATTCATGGTTTCTGATAATTGACTCTATATTTGCAAGGTGAACTTTGAAGCCTGTGAATTGTTGTAGACTGCATTTAATGAAAGGAGCTTTAAACAATCTTTGGTGCAAATTGTGTAGCTTCCTAATACTAACTCACCTTCTGTTAACATAGACTGATGACTGATCAATTGATGATTGACATAATGTGTATGGAATTTTGGTTTCAGTTGAAAAGATTTCTTGGAAGTCGGTGCAAAAATTAAAATTGGATAAAAGGGAGGATTTTGGAAGTTGTATGTAGTGTCTGTTTTGTCTCCGTACTCATTTAGAATTGTAAGAATTTAGATTTGGAAAGCCCATAGAACAAGAAGTTTGAAATTTTGATTTGACTGACAATGGGCAAAGTCAAAAGGTCAAATATGGTAGGATTTCATTTATATAATATTCTAGAAAAGATAAACCATAGGGAAAGATAAAAGATGGTTAGTTGTCATTAGTTTTCATATTTAGTTAATCATTTAGTTTAATAGTTTAATCATTACTTTTAATATTTCTTATTAAAAAATACATTTTACTGATAGCATCCTAATTATGCTTTTGGATGATACCAGAAGGTAATAACCTATTAAATTCTGCAGTAGGAAGAAATGACATGTTGGTTATTGGTGTCTTTGAAGTGTAAGTATTGGCGGTAATGAAACTTTTAAATGAGCTTTTTTGGATTCTGAACTACTGATTTTTTTACTAGATCCTGTTGGACGTGGCATGTTACAAGTTTCAAAAGGCTCTCTAAATTATTGTAGCAGGCTGAAGCTATTAAAATATAATGTAAGCTCTTTATAGATGAAACAGGCAAAAATACAAAAAGCCATTCATCAATTTATCTTTGTTAAAATATCAAGTAACTCTTACCATACACATGAATGACTTTTGGCTGGATAGACCTGAACTTGACAAGATGGACACATTGGTATGGGGAACCTCTTTTGGAATGTTAAAATGGGAGAGGATATATAAATTTTACCTGAGGATGACCCAAGTCGATATGGCAGGTTTAGTTGCTTTTACACTCTTTCTGAGTTATGATCTTGATTAAAAACCTGGTCATAGACATTCCAAGACATTTGGACCATTTTATGTATCAATATATTGAGATGTCTTATTTCTCTGATACTTTCTGATTTCACGGTGTCTGGGAAAAACAGTTTCTCAACATAGGTACTTTGGAATATAATTTTTGATTGTTGACTTATTGAATCATAGAATTGTTGAGTTGGAAATAATTTTAGTGTTTTAGAGCCTAACCTCTTCAATTTCCAGGAAATGGAAAGTGAGGTTTCTTGAGTTAAGTCGTCCACAATCGGACTGCTACTTTAGTGGCAGAGTTGGAACTAAATGCTCAGATGCTTGTCTCCAGATTCCTAGTACAGTGCTCTCTGTGCTACATACTGTTAAGTAGACAAATCAATGAGTTACCTTCTCATATCATATACATAGCCAGCAGGGTCGATTATTTCCCATATGCATTTCTTTCCTTTCTTTTTTAAATAACTGCTAACCACAATTAATTTATCCCCCTGTCATGTTTAATGACTATCCTTCTGTGTGTCTCCTCTAGCACACGTGTGGACTCCCTAGAATGGACACCTGCCTGTGAGTGGATTGTTGGGCCAGAGGCTGATGTGCATCTGCATCTTGACTAGCTGCATCCAAATCATCCTCTGAAGTTTTAACAATTTCCATTCCCTCCAACAGCGTTTGAGTCATCCTTGCCCTGGCAATTGTCAGATTGGCATTGTCAGATTTTTAAATTTTTGCCAATCTGATGGGTGAGAAATGAAGTATTTGTTTTCCTCTTTGTACAACTGTTTTGACAAATGCATAGAGCTGTGCAACTACCAAAATTGAGATACAGAACAGTTCCAGCACCCAGAACTCCCTTGAGCTGCTCTTTTGTAGACAACTCTTCCCCCAACCTTAACCCCTGGTGGCTAATGATCTGTTGTCTTTCTCTATGGTTTGTCTTTTCTGGAATATCATATAAATGGAATCCTACAGTATTTGGCCTTTTGAGTCTGGATTCTTTCATTTAGCATGATACGTTTATTTGAGTGTTCATCCATGTTGTTGACTGTATCAGCAGTTCCTTCTGTTTTATTGCTGAATGTAGTATCCGTTGTATGAATTTACCACAGTTTATCCATCCACCAGTTGAAGGACATGTGAGTTATTTTCAATTTTGTCTTTTTTGACTATGAATAAAGCTGCTATAAATCTTTACGATTTGAGAAGACAAGCAAGTTTTTGTATGGATATGTCTTCTTCTCCTGGGTAAGCACATAGAAGTGGAATTGCTGGGTCATATGGTATGTGCATGTTTAACTTTATTTTAAAAACTCTTTGTGGTAGCAAAGTCATGGCCCACAAAGATGTCCTAATCCCTGAACCTGGGAATACATTAGTTTACTTAGCAAAGGTGAATTAAATTTGCAGACGGAATTAAGGTTGCTGATCAACTGACTTTAAAATAGGGAGATTATCCTGGATTATCCAGTTGGGCCCAGTGCATCACAAAGGCCCTTAAAAGGGAAAAGGAAGCCGTAGAGTAGAGAAAAAGATAGAACAAGGGAAGCAGGGCCAGAGAGATGCCGAGTTCTTGGTTTTGAGGGTAGAGGAGGGGGGCCATAGGGTAAGGAATGTGGTGGTCTCTAGAAGCTTGAAAAATCTAGGAAATGGATTAAGCTTTAAAGTCCCCCAAAAAGAACCTAGCTCTGCCAACACCTTGATTATAGCCCAAAGAGACCCGTGTCAGACTGCTAACCTACAGAACTGTAAAACAATAAATCTGAGTTGATTTAAGCCATGAAACTTGTGCTAATTTGTTACAGCAGCATAATAAACTCCACTTTAAAACTGTTTTCCAAAGAGGCTGAACCACTTTGTGTTCCCACCAGCAATGTAGTTGTGTTCCAGTTACTTTCCATCCTCATTAACACTTGGTATGGTCAACCTCTTTAATTCTAGTCATTCCAATATGCACATAGCAGGATCTCAGGGTGTTTTTTTTTTTTTAAAGATTTTATTTATTTATTTTTCCCCCAAAGCCCCAGTACATAGTTGTCTGTCTTAGCTGCACATCCTTCTAGTTGCTGTATGTGGGACGTGGCCTCAGCATGGCTAGAGGAGTGGTGCCTCGATGCGCACCCGGGATCCGAACCCAGGCTGCTGGCAGCGGAGCGCATGCACTTAACCGCTAAGCCACGGGGCTGGCCCTCACTGTGGTTTTTGTGTGGCTTTTTCTCATGATTAACGACCTTGATCATCTTTTCATGTGCTTATTTGCCATCTGAGTATCTTCTTTGGTGAAGTGTCCAAATCTGTGACCATTTTAAAATTGGATTTTCTAATTGCCGAGTTTTGAGAGTTCTTTATAGTCCTGTCAGATATGTGATTTGCAAAGGTCTTCTCCCAGTCTGTGGTTTGCCTTCTCCAGCCTCCCACGTGTGTCTTCGTAACGTCTATGTAACATAACTCGAGAGGTTTCACATGACCTTATTTTCCTTCATTGGGAAACAGAGTGAAGTTGGAGCACCTGAGTCCAATCAGACCTTGATCAGAGTTGGGTCTGGGTCTCAGTTTTAGTAAACCCAAGCCTTCCACTTTCCCCCATTCCTGTTTGTGGTGCTCCCCTCTCCCGCACAGGGGTCTGGTCCTAAGTCTGGTAGGTCTCTGTCTCCTTAGGTTTGGGAGCCCACAGAAAATTTAGCTACGCCCGTCAGACATCTCAGCGTAGCTCTCCAGCCTCCTACCTTACATTGTTCACAATATGCCAAATTCCCAAAAGGTCACACTAGCAGTATGTTTGACTTAGGCCACTTCCACCACTTCTGGAGTTTTCGCTTTGCATTGTGGAAGCTTTTGGCCTATTTCCCCAGATTCCTGTGTGGCACCAAAACTTAACACAGGTGCTGTCAGGAAGAGAAGTTGTGTGTCTGAGAGCCTTCAGGATTCCTCTGCCACACCAAACTAGAAGTTTGGCTAGTTTTTCTTTTCCCTAGCCGAGGCTCTGACTGAACAAGCCAGATCTTCGGCAAGCACCCAGAATCAGAATATGCCTGCAGGGGAAAGAAAGATAAAAATCCCTGCTCACATAAAAGAGTTTTCTTTCTGGAATTTTAGTTGGTTGGTTCAGAAGTTCTCTGATGCTCTAAAAATATATTTATAATTTATATGGCTTTGTCCAGTTTTGCAGCAAGACTGTTTTCCTGTCTTAGTCTCCTCTAAACCAGAAGTTCCCTTGTCATTAGCTTTTAACTCCATCAGTTATACCCTGTCAATATTATTATTGTTTGTTAAAGTCATGCTTTCAATGATTTATTCAGACGTTTACCCTTTTTTATCCTCACCATCCATTTTTACATCTTAGCATTTCTTCTTCTATCAATTTCTTATTAAAGTACATTCTTTTTCACTTTTTAAATTTTTTCCTTGAGGAAGATTAGCCCTGGGCTAACATCTTTTCCTATCTTCCTCTATTTTGCATGTGGGTCACCACCACGGCATGGCTGATGAGTGCTGTAGGTCCACACCTGAGATCCAAACCCATGAACCCAGGCAACCAAAGTGGTGCATGGTGAACTTAAACCACTACACCAGGCGGCTGGCCCCCTTAATGTACATTCCTTCAATGATCCTTAATGAGTATTTGTTGGTGGTAATACTCTTAGTAAATGTTTGCATAAAAATATCTTATTTCACCACAGTTCTTGAGATATGGTTTGACTGGTTATACACTGAAAGTGATCGTCTCTCTGTAGCCTGAAGAATTAATCCAACTCTCTCTTGCCTTCCATTGTTAAGAACCGTATCATGGGTCTAAATGTAAGTCTCCATAAGTGTTCTGTCCCTCTGCGGGGCTTTGAATATCTTCTTTTGTATTTGGTGTTCTTTGGTTTCCCTGGATGAATCTGACTCTAGATTTATTTTTTTAATTCTGCTTGAGATGTATTCAGCTGCCTGAAGCTACAGTAGAAGAACTTTATCAATTCTGGAAATTTCTGTTATTATGTCTGAATATTCCTTTAAATTATATATATATGTTTATATTTTTAATTCAAAAATATATACACATACTTATACACATTCAATATATATCCATTAAATATATATTTATATTATTTAACTCAATGTATTATATTATTCAATATAATGATTTATGTTATTCAAAAAAATACATATATTATTCCTATATATAGTTTCCGTTACTTGACCAAACTCAAGCCAGGCTCCTTTGAGCCCTCTTCTTCACTAGGCCTTGATCTTGGCCTATAATAACTACAGCCTCTCAGCACAAATGGTTTCACCCCACACACACACATTAAAGACTTAAACACTGACATAGTTTCTAACTGCTCAAATCTACATCCCTACGATGACCCCTGCCCCCTTATAGTGCCTGCCTGAGAAAGCTCAAAGCAGCCAAAAGAATTGACTGTTTGTTCTGGCCAACACTCGATCATTGGCCCCTGACATCACTTTCTTAGAGCATTTACCCAAAAGTGCTTAAAACTGTGAATCTTTCCTCTGTCTTTTTGAGTTGTATATGTGTCTCTTATAACTGCATTTCTCAAGGTCCTGAGAGCCATTCCTTGAGAGGAGGACAGGGTGTGTGTCTCCCAGACTCTGTCAGAGGAGAGAAGTTAGACTTTGATCATTTCCAAATAGCAGACACAACTGGCCAGATCACACTGCACTGACCAACACTCTGTAGCTTTTCCCTCCCTGACTCTACTGAGCCCCTGCTCATCCCACTGCCTGCTCCCTCATTCTCCCTTTCAAATGCCCAGTCACCTCTGTACAAATCAAATTGAGTTCAGCCCTTTTCCCTCTTCCCTACTGCAGTGGTATATTACTGATTAAAATCTGTTTTGATCATTTTAACTAGATTCTGGCTTTGTGTATACTCTACATTTAACACACATCCTGATAATCTCATGCTTATGCATATATATGCATATACCAACACAACCATGGGCCTTCCAGGACCAGTTCAGCTGACCTCATCTTACCAACAGAGTAGTTCCACATTTTCTTTCAGGAACTGACACCCCTCGTCCAGTTCAGGCCAGTTGAGACCACCAACCCATCAACCGGGCCTGCGCAAATGCTTGATAAGTGACCTTTTGACATCGAGCTAAAAGTTCCATCCTCAGATCATGGTAACACTGCCAATTTGTGAACACACATCTGATGAAGAGCCACGGAGCTTGACTTTGCTTGCGCAGATCATCAATTACCTCACTACTCCTTACTTCCAATCATCTACCTCCACACATCAGACCACCCTGCCCTTCATCCCATAAATTGTAACCCAAGCCATGGATCAGGGAGACAGATCTGAGACAGAGACGTGCCCCCTGTCTCCTTGCAGATCAATCTCACAAAATAAAGCTACAATTCTTTCCCCAAAAGCTAATGCCACAATAATTACCTTTTTTAGTGTAGATTGGGCAAGAGAACCTCAATATTGTGCGGTAACATCAATACATATATATATATGCTTAATGGATGTTTTATCTTCTTTTTCTTTTTCTTTGCTGAGGAGGATTCACCCTGAGCTAATATCTGTTGCCAATCTTCTTCTTTTTCAAAGGAAGATTCACCCTGAGCTAACCTCTGTGCCAACCTTCCTCTATTTTGTATGTGGGTTGCCACCACAGCCTGGCCAATTGATGAGTGGTGTAGGTCCATGCCCAGGAACTGAACCTGGGCCACTGAAGTGGAGTTCTCTGAATTTAACCACTAGGCCATGGGTCTGGCCCATCTCTAATTGTTTTGAAGATGTTACTAGAGATGTAATTGAAGTTTCACTATGATCTCTGGATTTCCTTGCTGCTCTTTTAGTCCCTCACTTCAGTGTATGTGTTTCTTGCACCATCTTTCATGCTAGAGGAATCCCTCAAATATCTAGTGGTCCTTGGCTACCCATTCGTATTTCTGTGATGAGGAGGAAACAGCTGAGTATGATCTCTGTGGGCCAGATGGGGCCTGTGTCTGTCTGGACTCAGTGTTTCTTCAGGGGTGTAGAGTGTTGACATAAACAAGCAAACAATGTTGGTACCCACGCTGATCTCTAACAACATACTTATTCCACACATTCCCACAATGACAAACATCTTCTGAACACTTGGAAGTGTTGACAACACACACACACACACACATACACACTATTTGCAAATGACCAGCAGCATTCAGACTGTAAACTGCACCTGATAATGCACACTGATAATCAGAACATATACACAAACTGACACACATACAGACCACTCACTATCTCAGAGCCCACAGTGACTTGAACTCTAAACACACACAGACATCAACAAAACACACCTTCACATAGATGCTATAATAGCCATGCACCCTGTGACCATACAGAATTGCTGAACACACACACATCCACACAACAAGGAACGTGGCCGTGCACGTGTGGGCTTGATCAGGGGATTTTTCACACCTCAGCATCAACATGGACACCCCGGGGCGAGAGGGAGAGGCAGAGGGAACAGGGAGAACATGTGGGGAGCAGACAGGAGGCGCTTGCGTAAAGCAAATATGATACCTGCAAAGCTGGTTCCTAAATGACATATGACTCAAGGGTATGAGGAGCCAAGAGGATCTGAAATGGTACAAAGGAGGTGACTGATACTAACCCATCACAAGATATTGAAATGTAAGGGACAGTGATATTTTAAAAGGCACTGAGGAGAGTTCATCAAAGCTTAGATATAATTCCGGACAATGAGTGACATGGAATTCTGGCCAAAGAACAGCCATTATTGCTGTTAAAATTCCTATTTAAATGTTTCTTATAAAATTATACTCATTGAAAAATGACAAAATGTTCACTGGTTTAAAACATTTCAGGATAAAATTACTGCCAGTTCCACTTTTATTGAGTAGCTTTCCTTGGGCAGCTATAAAAGCTGGATAAAGCACACAGAACAGCTGCTTGAAGGGTCAGAGAACATCCCGTGCAGGCAGGACTTGGGGGTCTATAATCTCTGAGATGAGGGAAGCACAAGATTGTGAGCACCAGCTCCATGCAGCTTCTCCTCTAAGGCATTTGCTATTTCAACAGTGAGAGAAGAGAGTCTGAGTAGAAAGAGGAGGAAAAATGAAATGAAATTTGGTTCCAGCAAGTCCAGTAACTTCTGCTTCCAGTCAGAGGTGGTAAAGGCAGAGCAACAATTAAACATCGATTTAATAAATACAGTCACTTTGAAAACACCAAAGGGATGTGGAAGAAACAGGACTAGGTGAAATAAAATTTCAAAAAGGTAAGAGCCTGTTTAGGTGAAATTGCCAGACATACCCTCACCCGGGGTAATCTGGACTGTGGTAATCAGACTTATGTTAGCAGAAGACAATAGTAAGTATAATCTGTCATAATTGATCTATGTTAGCTTTTTAATATCACAAGCTTTGTTTCCCTGTTAAATTTTATTGCCTCCACTAGAAGACTCTGTGAAGGGAAGGACATTGTATTATTTGCCACGTGATCTCCAAAACATTCTTCAGTTGGGGCTGTATGACTACTATAAATATTTGTTAATTGTTGGTTTCATGAATGCTATGGACTGAATGTCTATGTAACCCAATTTCATACGTTAAAATCCTAATCCCTGAGGCGATGGTATTTGAAAGTGGGGCCTTTGGGAGTTAATTAAGTTAGGTGAGGCCATGAGTGTGAAGCCCCCATGATGGGATTAATGTCCTTATAAGGAGATGGAGGGCCAGAACTCTCTCTGCCAGATGAGGGTAGAGCAACAAGCTGTCCTTTTGCAAAACAGGATGACAGGTCTCACCAAAAACAAATCAGCTGGAACCTAGATCTTGAACATCCCAGTCTTGAGAACTATAAGGAATGCATTTCTGTTGTTAAAAGTGCCCAGTCTATGGACAGCCCAGTGGCGCAGTAGCTAAGTGTGTGTGCTCCACTTCGGCGGCCTGACGGTTTGCAGGGTCGGATCCCGGGTGCACATTGACGCACTGCTTGTCAAACCATGCTGCGGCAGCGTCCCATATAAAAAGTAGAGGATGATGGGCACAGATGTTAACCCAGGGCCAATCTTCCTCAGCAAAAATGAGGAGGATTGGCATCAGATCTTAGCTCAGGGCTGATCTTCCTCACACACACACACACACACACACACACACACAGACACACACACACAAACCCAAAAGTGTCCAGTCTAGGGGCCTGCCCCACCACCTAGTGGTTAAGTTTAGTGAGCTCCTCTCTGGTAGCCTGGGTTCGGTTCCTGGACACAGACCTACACCACTCATCAGCAGCAATGTTGTGGGGGTGACCAACATACAAAATAGAGGAAGACTGGCATGGATGTTAGCTCATGGTGACTCTTCCTCAGCAAAAATATAAATAAAGAGCCCAGTCTATGGTATTTTTGTTATAGCATCCCATACTGACTAGGACACTGAGTGTGTGAATAAGTTCATCTAGATCGATGATCCTTCTTCCACACGACACATTATTGCCAATGATTCCTAATTTGGTGTGAGTTAAATGTCCCTTAAGGATCATAAAGATGTTAGTGACCTTCTCCGTAGTTATGTACATATTGATACACATGAAAACGTTGCATCAAGTGCTTTATCGACGCCTTAGTCTCACACCTCATCCCATTAGCCTTCAATGAACCTCAGTGTTACAGCCAGTGCTTTGGTAAATAGAGGAAGGTCCCTGGACGGAAGAGGGGCTGGTGTCCACCGTGCAGCTCCTGTCTTCTGCCCAGCCAGCTCCAGCGCAGGGTCAATTTATAAGATGGGATTTCCTCCAGGCAGCTCTGTCTTTCTCCCAGCCTGTTCTCATATAAGATGATGTCACCAAGAGCAATGAGTGGAAATTGGAAGGGAAGAGCTACAGAAGGCATCTGCCAGGGGAAATTCTTTGTGGGTACATGATCTAGAATATGGACACCCGGCTGCTCTAAGGGGTCCTGAAAATGGAACCCTTCCCATGTCTGCAATATCCTTTCATGTCCTTTTTCCCCACCATCTCTCTGTTCTTGGTGGACAAATTCCTTTGGCAATGACAATAAAAGAATGAAAGTAGGGAATGGCCCATTTCCAGTCTCAGAATTCTGTGAAATTTTACTGCCTATCCCCATTCTCCCAGGACTGACACTCTTCTTATTCTTTTAAGATTAGATTACATTTTAATCTCCTTTAATCAGAGTTTTCTCTCATCCTTGTTATGTATATACATGTTCTAATACATAATATTGAAAACATTATTTTTGGCCCTACAATCTCCAGATTCACTCATAGTTATTTTCTGATGGATGCATGCCTTTGTATTTATGTTTATAACTCCATTAACTATAGAAATTGACTAAATGCTGAGTGGTAATGTACTAATACAGGAAAATGGCCCATTTTTATTCAACATAAAGTTGTATGTTTTCATCAAAACAAATACATGAATACTTAATTGTTCAGCAAAAACTTTTACTATGTACATGTAAGCAATCATAAATCTATTGGAGTTGGTTTACCTTGTCGATTATTCCTTGTTTCTGAATTGTCCCTTCAGCATTTCCATGAACATTTTGGAATCCTGCATCCTTATCCTACCATTTTAAATACTAGGTCATTGACAAAAGTCCACATGACTTATCCAGTTGTGTGCTAGTGAGTTCTTTGTAGGATGTCTTTCCGGGTACGTTTTCCAATGTGAACTCCAGCTGATGGCCTTGTGACACTGAAGTAAATACTGGGGTCTTCACATATCATGGGGCCAGTGGTGTGTGGTCCTTTACGGAGTCATATATAACCTAATACTTTTCATTCAATCAGTGTAAACAATGCTATGGAAAGTAGATTGGGGAGAATTAATAAAAGAAGATTGATTATGAACATGCTGTTAGGGAGAAAAATTGAACCTCTGGCTATAATGTTTTATGTTTATGCAATTAATCAGCCACCTTAACAAACCTCGTTCATAGGCAGGGCTATATACATATATATATTAGTTTAAGATTATATCATCCATCAGTTTGAATGTGCTTTTGTAAAGTATGCCTTGTTTCTCTTGCCCTTTCATACTGGGAGAAATACGAAATAGATAGAAAACGACTGGCTTACTCTGGTCATAACTCAGATCACGTAGGGCTTGAATCATTGAACAAATGAGCCATTAACAGCGGCTACACCACTGGGATTTCCTGATCTAACATCGGTTATACACCCTATTGTGGATATGGGCTCTAGAATAGGATTGTGCTGTTATCCTGAGGGTAATTTGTTCTGTTGATCAATATTTTGGATCAAGTGATAAAATATTTTGATTAGCTGGTCTAGATTTTAATCACTCGGTGGTTATCTTCTTCCCTGAGTTCACCCCAACCAAAATTCTTAGTCCATTTAAGTTTTGTTATCCTTTGATTTGGCTTACCTTTGTTTTTTTTTTTAATTAATTGACTCTCCATAGGGTCTTCTTGCCTGATTTTGTCATTCCCGCCTCTTCAGGGAAAGGTCAATTTCACTGTTTAAATGTAAGAGAAAGTAAAACCCTAGAGTGGCCGCTCATACAAGTTCTCATTTAGATAACAAATGATGATGTTGCCTTTGCAAGGTCTGGTCACCTCGGCTTTTATACCGTGTGACTGAGCAAGCAGTGCCTGTAACACCAGCAATGCCAGAGGAGATGCTTTTTCTAAACAGGTGTGGGCTGTGTTTGCTGATTTTCTTTTACTTTTTAAAGATTACTTTGAATGCCTACCTGTGTTGGATTAACAATTAATATAATAAATAATTATTGGGTTGAATTTATTTTATTGTTAACTTTTGGTGATTATGTGTTCTGATATAAGATTATGCAAGGAGAAACAACTCTTATTCCTCATAGTAACAGTACTACTTCTATGAATTAATAGATTAATGCAGTATTACATTAGGAGTTAGTTTCTGTGATTGGATTAAGTATATTGTCGAACCTGAAGGCTTTCTTAATTGGTGGATGAATTTAGGACAACGAGGGTACTGTTTGGACTCCCTCTCTAAGGAAGGTTGTATCCTGTATCTAAAAGGCTGTACCTCGTTAGGGCTGGGTCTGGAGGAGGCAGGAGGCTGGACAAGTGTGGAGCTGGCTCTGGCCCAGACGGATGAGCAAGAGACACAGGGCACCTGCTGCCACACACAGCGGCAGCAGACATCACTCATCAGTCATGACACGCTTGGCTGCAGAGCCAAGAGAGACCCCAGTCCTCAACAAGGTGCAGTCCGAAGCCACTCCCGGGCAGAGCAGGGGACTGGGATGAACCCATTTGCAGTCCCTGTTCCCCTAAGACGTGCTGCAGGCCTCCTCTTCCTACTTACTTCAGCAGCTCCTCACTGTCCTCGGGACTCAGGCCTTCAAGGCCCGCCAGCAGGCTGCTCCAGCACTTCTCCCTCCTTATCATCGTCTCCCCTCTCTGCTCCCAATCTAGTTCCAGGGAAAGTTGCTTGTGTCTCCTGAGTGCTGCTCCTTGTCCTGGAAGGCCCTTCCTTCAGCCCATCCACCCTGTGCACTCCTACTTACCCTTCAAGACTTGACTCCAGTGATGCCTCCTCAGGAAGCCCTCCCTGATGCTCCAACTTCCCAGGCATGCTCTGGGCCACCACTCTGCTTCCTGCTCACGTCCATCACTGCCGGGAACCTTGCTGGGCCCTTATCTGGTCTCCACGTTCAGTCTAGCACCTAAGAGGGGGAGGAAATGCTTAGGTTCAGGCAGTGGAGCAGACTCCTGGACCGTGGTGACACTGCCCACCCAAGGAGAGGTCATTCATTCACCCACTTCCAGCTTGGGCCCAATGAAGCCCAGGGGGAGCCAGGACACAGGGAGGCTGGCTCTGAGCTCCACAGGTCACGGGGTCAGCCTAGAGAAAGGGCACAAGGGGCCACACAAAGGGCCTCAGGACAGAACTCCAAGTCAACAATAACCTTGCCAAGGGCAGCAGGGGCCAAAGGCAGCGGCACAGGCTGCAGGAGGTTCTGGTGAGCTTTTCATCTGCTCAGAGAGGCCCACGGCTGGATAGCAGGATCTCAGGAGGCCCGTCTGAGGTGGAGGCCACCTCGGGGGCATGTAAACAGAAGCTGAGGTTCCCACAGCAAGTGGAATCTGAAGAGGTGACCCTCAGACCCCTGGCTGCTCTAACGTCTCCGAGTTGGAAGTCAGTCACCTCAGTCACAGCCTCTAGCTGCCTGCTCACAGGGCTGTGCCTCTCAAACACAGCTCCCAAGGCAAGTGGAGGCTGAGGGTGAATCAAACTTCCCACCCATGAGAACCTCTTGGCCTCCCACAAGGGGCCAAGGATGATGAGCTGGGGACAGAGGGACTGACCCACACGACTTCCCCACGGAATCTGAATATGCTTGTGATTCAGGGGGCCAATTAGTATCTGTCCTCATCTCCACTCCTATCTCTCTAAAAGGACATGTCAGTGTTTACTATCACATCCACAGACACATCAAGGGCATCTGGGAAGAATCATGTGTACATTTGGAGAGAAAGGAACTGTGAAAAACAGTAATATCTGTATCCATGTGTGCAGATACTGACATCCATATACAGCTGTCACATTCCTCCAGCAGCCCTGAAATACTCCACAATCACTCTGACATGTTTTGGCACATGGTAGCCAAACCAACTGGTTGTGTCCCCGAATGCCACCACTGCTGGGGCTTACCTTGAGATTGGGGGGAGCCTGGGTGTCATGCCTCATCTCACAAAATTCTGGCTGGTGTCCAGGAGGGTCTCACAGCCTTTGAGGATCAGGCACTCCATGGCTATGTTTTCCTGGATGCTCTCTGTCTCGTTTACTTCATTGTTCATTACCCTGTGGGGACAGAAAATAAGCCAGAGACAGGCTGCCCCCATCTCTCAGGGAGAAGGGAATGCCGGGCTTCTGGCCAGATGTAGGAAGATGGCCTGGCACCCAGGATGCTCAGGTGGAGCCTGTGGTCATGAAGGGGGAGAGAGCATGCATATTGAATACCTGCTGTGTTGGGCACTCTATGGGCATGATCTCACATCATCCTTCTGACAGCCCAAGGAGACAGATGGCCTTATTTCAGAGAGACAGAAATGGAGATTAATAGCTAGAAAACAGGTCTGATCTAAAAGTCTGAACCAGGTCGAACAGAGATGGCAAAACTGGGAGGAGGACGGGTGTACAGGAAACAACCTTTCTTCATTACTCTGCCCCCTACAACACTGTTGGCCTTTTCTCCATTCATAGAATTCCACCCACCCATCCTGCCTAAGGGCCTTTGCACTTGTTATCTCCTCCATTCACCCAATGTACTTTATAGAGTTCTTCCTTACTGTTTGGGCCCTGGAATGGCTTAGCTTTGGAGCACCTGGCAATCCTACTTGCTCATGGAAAGACTGACTTCAGTATGCTCCAGCACACCTGGGGGGGAACAGGACACTCCTTACCTGAGAATAAGGACAACTGAGAATAAGGACAACTCTCCTATTTGTTCTGTTCTGACTGCCGCAACAGCCCTCCTCTCCAGGAGGTTGAGCCGTTTAACTGCTTTTGAAAAATAGCATTGGTGGAAAAAGAGGAGTATGAGTTGCCAACTTTGCTAAGAACCTTGGTGGGTTTTCAGGAGTCTTAGGAAATTAGTGATTTTGGAGGGAAGAGCGTCTGGAAAAAATACCCCACCTACTCCAAGAAAAGCACAAAACCTCTTATTTGTCTGCTGATGCCTCAAACTCTGCAACCACAACTAGATCACCAAGAGGGCTGGTTAATATGCATGGCTTTCAAAGCTCTCTCATAGACACTGTCCCATTTAACCCTCCCAGCAATAAGAGATGACACTGATGGGGCTGGATCCGTGATTAACGAACTCAGCATGATGAGCAAATTACTGGGCCCTTCTGACCCTCAGTTTGTTCACCTGTAGAAGGTCGGAGTGAGAATGGAAGAGAACGCATTTCACTTGCTGACCTCAGGCCCATCAAATGGAAGATGTTTGAGTAAAGGGCCGTGATGACTGTTGCTATTATCACTGGTTGCAAAGGTGTTATTATCAAACTATTATTATCCGTTGTTTTCTGGTTATCAGACTGGGGCATGGAGATGGGGTCTCTTCCTTAGGAGCCTCAGTCCCTCCCTCCAAGCAATGCTCTTCTTAGCAGCCCAGGCTCTAGCCCTGTTCTAAGATTTCAAGGATATGCTAGCTTCCTGGATAAGGACTCGTTTTTGGAGGTTAGCAAAGGTAAGCAGAACCATTTCTTTTGAAGAGGGTGGGGATTTTGCTGAGGAGGGCTGTATTTGATAAAAACAAGGTGGCGATTCCAGACTAGCAACACTAGTTTCACTCTTAGACAAGTGCCAGCTGCAGCTGCTCAGGACTACTGCCAGCCCCGGCTGGGGATTGTACTGAGAGCCACACTGTCCACGAAGCTGGGGAGGAGTTCCCAGGGCCACAGGCTCCCGGGGGGACTGAAAGTGATGACCTGGGTTACAGTGAGCCCAAGAGATGAGGTTCAGGAGAAAAAGCGGTACAAAGGCCAAAGGTAGGAGAGAGTCAGCCCCAGGGGAGGAGTGTTTCTGAGCACAGCCAAGGAGGATAGGTTATCTGATGGCTTCTTGCCGGGCTGAGAGCCTTCCTCAGTCCCCAAAGGGAAGGAGAGAGAAGGATGAAAGGGCTGCTGTCAGGGTGACAGGAAAACCCTCTTCTGTGCTACTAGGGCTGGGTTCAGGCCAGGTGCAGGTGATCAGGTGGGACAACGGAGGAGTAGGCTTCGGGAAAGGAGATCAGGGTCTTGGGACAAAGGGCTTGGAACTCATGTGCCTTCCTCACTCCTGCCTGCACGGGAGCAGGGCATCCCGCAGAGACGAGGAGCCTCGCTAGAGCCCCAAGTCTTCTCCTTGGAGAAATGTGCAGGATTTGGCTCCTTGGAGCACGAGAAGACTGGGGTCCCCACCCCACAATGGTTTTTGTTAGTCTGCAATCATGCTCTGATTACATTTGCTCCCTGAATGAACCTCCACTCCGGGGTCTGTGCCCTGCCTTGGTCCAGCCTTGTCTTCCCTCTACCCAGCTGGGATCCGTGGCCCTACTGGCTGCCTTTTGCTGGATTCAGGAAGCCATTTAGGGCACTGAGTGGTTGGCAGGGTTGGGTAGTGGACCTCACATACTGCACACCGACACTCCTTTGCAGTTTGTGGCAGCCCAACACTGACTACGAGGCTGCTCATCATCTCTTGGCCTTCATAAGGTGGAGACCCCAGGGCTCAGCTCTTGGTGTGCATCTCGTTCCTGCCTAAACTCACTCCTGTGGTGATCTCACCAGTCTTGTGACTTTAAATACCATCTCCGAGCTGATGGTTCCTGAATGGCTCCCTCCCTGAAACCCCAGACTCAAACACCCTCCTCCCTTCTTGTCCTCTCCACCACTGTTGTCCATCTCAAGTTCAACGTGCCCCCAGTAAAGCTCCAGTGAAGCAAGAAAGACTCCCCCTCCACACCTGCCCTTCATGAACCTTTCTCCATCCTGGTTAGCAGCAACTCCAACCTTCTGCTTGCTCAGCCAAAAATGCTGGACTCACCCTTGACTCCCGTCTTCTCTCTCCTCACATCTAATGCATCAGAAACTCCTGTTGGTTCCATCTTCAAAACACACCCAGAATCTGAACCTCCTCCTCGTCTCCACTGCCACCACCTGGTACAGGCCACCGTCAACTGCTGCCTGGGTTGTTGTAGGCGCCTCCTTCCCGGCACCTCTGCTTCTGCCCCGGCAGAGGAATGTTGCCCCATACTTTGGTGACTGAAAGAGGGGCAGGGGAGGGGCCTTGACCAGAAGGCTGGGGCCTCTGACACTGGACTAGTCATGGGCTTCTCCACCCATGACACTGCCTGCTGTTGACTGCAGCCTTGGGCACATGAAGGCCCATCACCCAGGACACCCTGTGGGGCTCCTAAACCACAGATTGTGACACACTGACACTGGAGAACAGAGGAAGTTGGCAGAGTGCCTGTGAGTCCCTGGGCGGTTCCCCATTCTGGCAGGTGGGCTCACGTGAGTGCACAGGGCCCTTCCTCGAACCCCATCTGTGTCAAGGACAGCACAGCACCCACAGCCTCCCACCAAGTGCCCACTGGGCTTCAGCTCTGACCTCCTCAGATTGCTCCGGGGACCCTGCTTGCAGGTGGGGCAAGCTGGGGGACACCCAACCCTCACCACTTGGGATCCTAACCTGAACATGAGCTTTTACCATGTGGGGGTCAGCAAACTCCCGCTGGGGAGCATCCTCAGCCCTGGCTTGTCTACTGGCGGGTGCACCAAGAAGCTGGGCTCACCCAGACAGCTCCTCCATTTTAGCCCTGGCGTCGTCCAGGCTGTTGGCTCGATGTGCTCATGAAAAGTGGACCAGGAGCTCGTGCAGTGTCAGAAGGTGCCTGGGAATCTGCAGCAGGGAGAGGTAGGGGGAGAGGAACAGAGGCAAAGATGGGAAAGGAGAGAGACAGTGATGAAGCAAGTCAGAGAGAGAGCAACAACGTAGAGAGGGAGAGAGAGAGAGAGACAAAGCAGACGGAGAATGGTTCTCTCAGCTCCGAGCACTCCCACAAGCAGGGCTGAGGACGGACACACACAGCACTTCTGATCTCAGACTCTAACGTGGAGCCTCTTCCAGGGTCTTGTCTGGTGCAAGAGCCCAGAGCTTGAGGCTCTAAGCCGACAGGAGGAAGGGCCTGGGGGTGGGCTTAGGACCCGGAGCTCCCCCTCACCTTCCCACACTGCCTGCTCTGTGGAGCTGGACAGCCTGTGGTCCGCTGGGTCAGGGGCTGGCTCTAACCCCATTCTCCACGCAGCCCAGAGCTGGGGCCTGTTAGGGCCTGGGCCCTCCCGGCCATGGGCCCCTGGTGCCCCAGGTGTGGTTTCCTTTCAGCTAGGGCCCTCACTGCCATGGCCCCCGAGTGGGCTGCCCAGGCCTGTGACTTCAAGGACATGGTTCAGACTTTTAGATCAGACCTGCTTTCTAGCTATTAATCTCCATTTCCGTCTCTCTGAAATAAGGCCATCTGTCTCCTTGGGCTGTCAGAAGGATGATGTGAGATCATGCCCACAGAGTGCCCAGCACAGCAGGTATTCAATATGCATGCTCTCTCCCCCTTCATGACCACAGGCTCCACCTGAGCATCCTGGGTGCCAGGCCTTCTTCCTACGTCTGGCCAGAGGCCTGGCATTCCCTTTTCCCTGAGAGGTGGGGGCAGCCTGTCTCTGGCTTATTTTCTGTCCCCACAGGATAATGAACAATGAAGTAAACGAGACAGAGAGCATCCAGGAAAACATAGCCATGGAGTGCCTGATCCTCAAAGGCTGTGAGACCCTCCTGGATACCAGCCTACTTTGTGAAATGGGGCATGACACCCTGCCACCCCCAATCTCAAGGTAGGCCCCAGCAGTGGTGGCATTTGTGGACACCACAAGTTGGTTTGGCTGCCATGTGCCAAAACCTGCCAGCGTGATTGCGGATTATTCCAGGGCTGCTGGAGGAATGTGACAGCTGTATGTGGGTGTCAGTATCTGCACACATGGAGGCAGATATTACTGTTTTTCACAGTTCTTTTCTCTCCAGATGTACACATGATTCTTCCCAGATGCCCTTGATGTGTCTGTGGATGTCATAGTAAACACTGACATGTCCTTTTGGGGAGAAAGGAGTGGACATGAGGACAGATACTTAGTGGTCCCGTGAATCACAAGCATGTTCAGAATCCGTGGGGAAGTCCTGTGGGTCAGTCCTTCTGTCCCTTGTTCATCATCCTTGACCCCTTGTTGGAGGCCGGGATCACAGAAGTTCTCATGGGTAGGAAGTTTGATTCACCCTCAACCTCCACTTGCCTTGGGAGCTGTGTTTGAGAGGCACAGCCCTGTGAGCAGGCAGCTAGAGGCTGTGACTAAGGGTACTGACTTCTAACTCGAAGATGTTAGAGCTGCTAGTGGTCTGAGGGTCACCTCTTCAGATTCCACTTGCTGTAGGAACCTCAGCTTCTGCTTACATGCCCCCGAGGTGGCCTCCACCTCAGACGGGCCTCCTGAGATCCTTCTATCCAGCCCTGAGATGCTCTGAGCAGATAAAAAGTTCGCCAACACCTCCTGCTGCCAGTGCAGCTGCCTTTGGGCCCTGCTGCCCTTATCAAGGGTATTGTTGACTTTGGGTTCTCTCCTGAGCCCCTTTGTGTGGCCCCTTGTGCCCTTTCTCTAGGCTGACCCTGTGACCTGTGGAGCCCAGAGACAGCCTCCCTGTGTCCTGGCTCCTCTTGAGCCGCATTGGGCCCAAGCTGGAAGTGGGCCAAAAATGACCTCTTCTTGGGTGGGCAGTGTCACCACGGTCCAGGAGTCTGCTCCATTGCCCTGAGCCTAAGCATTTCCTCCCCTAGAGGGGCTAGGCTGGACGTGGAGACCAAACAAGGGGGCCCAGCAAGGTTCCCGGCAGTGATGGACGTGGGCAGAAGGCAGTGTGGTGGCCTAGAGCATGCCTGGGAAGATGGAGCATCAGGGAGGGCTTCCTGAGGAGGCATCACTGGAGTCGAGTCTTGAAGGGTAAGTAGGAGTGCACAGAGTGGATGGACTGAAGGAAGGGCTTTCCAGGACAAGGAGCAGCACTCAGGAGACACAAGTAACTTGCCCTGGAACTATATTGAGAGCAGAGAAGGGAGACTATGATAAGGAGGGAGAAGTGCTGGAGCAGCCTGCTGGCGGGCCTTAAAGGCCTGAGTCCCGAGGACAGTGAGGAGCTGCTGAAGTAAGTGGGGAGAGGAGGTCTACATCACGTCTTAGGGGAGCAGGGACTGCAAATGGGTTCATCACAGTCCCTTGCTCTGCCCGGGAGTGGCTTCGGACTGCACCTTGTTGAGGACTGGGGTCTCTCTTGGCTCTGCAGCCAAGCATGTCGTGACTGATGAGTGATGTCTGCTGCCGCTGTGTGTGGCAGCAGGTGCTCTGTGTCTCTTGTTCATCCCTATGAGCCAGAGCCAGCTCCACACTTGTCCAGCCTCTTGCCTCGCACAGACCCAGCCCTAAAGAGGAACAGCCTTTAAGATACAGGATACAACCTTCCTCAGAGAGGGAGTCCAAACAATACCCTCGTTGTCCTAAATTCAGCCACCAATTAAGAAAGCCTTCAGGTTCGACAATATACTTATCTTGATTTCAATCACAGAAACTAACTCCTGATCTAATACTGCATTAATCTATTAATTCATAGAAGTAGTACTGTTACTATGAGGAATAAGAGTTGTTTCCCCTTGCATAATCTTATATCAGAACACATAATCACCAAAAGTTAGCAATAAAATCATTTCAACCCAATAATTATTTATTACATTAATTCTTAACCCAACACAGGTAGGCATTCAAGGAAAGCTTTACAAAGTAAAAGAAACTCGGCAAACACAGCCCACACCTGTTTACCTAAAGCATCTCCTCTGGCATTGCTGGTGTTACAGGCACTGCTTGCCCAGTGACACGGTGTAAAGGCCGCGGTGACCAGACCTTGCAAAGGCAACGTCATCATTTGTTGTCTAAATGAGAACTTGTATGAAGGGCCACTCGAGAGTTTTACTCTCTCTTACATTTAAACAGTGAAATTGACCTTTCCCTGAAGAGGTGGGAAAGACAAAATAAGACGAGAAGAATCTATGGAACTTCAATTAATTAAAAATAAACAAAGGTAAGCCAAATCAAGGGATAACAAAACTTAAATGGACTAACAATTTTGGTTGGGGTGACCTCAGAGAAGAAAATAACCACCGAGTGATCAAAATCTAGACTAGCTAGTCAAAATATTTTATCACTTATTGATCCAAAATATTGATCAACACAACACGTTACCCTCGGGATAACAGCGCATCCTATTCTACACTCCGTATCCACAATAGGGTGTATGCCTGTGATGTTGGAGCAGGAGATCCCAGTGGTGTAGCTGCCATTAATTGCTCATTTGTTGAACGATTCAACCCCTATATGATATGAGTTCAGACCAGAGTAATCCAGTCAGTTTCTATCTATTCCGTATTTCACCCAGTACGAAAGAGCAAGAGAAACAAGGCATACTTTACAAAAGCACATTCAAACAAATGATGATATAATCTTAATCTAATATATATCTGTATATAGACCTGCCTATCAACGGGGTTTGTTAGGGTGGTTGATTAATTGCATAAAAAGTAAACCATTATACCCAGAGGTTCAATTTTTCTCCCTAACAGCATGTTCATAGTCAATCATCTTTTATTAATTGTCATCAATCTACTTTCCATAGCATTCCTTACACTGATTGAATGAAAAGTATTAGGTTATATATGACTCCGTAAAGGACCTGTCTTGATGTGAGTAAAGCCATATTTGGCCGCTCCATCGACCTATAGTCACCAGCACACAAATAAATACAAAGCTGCTTTCTGTGTGGTGGGAACTGGCCTTATCCCGGGAACTGGCCTTTCTCCCAAGGAGAGAGTTGCAAGTTGTAACATTTCAAGGCTCTTGGAGCATCGTAGCGTGGGATGGACTGGCCATCTGTTCAGGGCTAAGATGATAACCAAAGAGAACAATGCACGTACACAACTACTGGGCTGGGACAATAGCCAAGGGGCTCAGTGCACGTACGCCACTGATAACCATTTTGTGCATGGGAACACTAGATGCTTGCTCTGTAAACTCTGTAACTGCTTATATAAACTGCTGGAAACTGAGACATGGTGAGAGTTCCACCTGTGGAAGGGACACCTTGCCCAGGACGTGTGATCCTTGCCCAGCCTCGTCGATTGACAGGGCTTTCCTGGCAGTGAGGCTGGGATGTTGTGAGTAATTGATTTGATGTGAAGTAATTGATTTGATATGAAGTAATTGATTTGATGTGTTCTCTTTTCGGTCAACCTGGTGTTTCTCTTTCCGGTTGATTTGTGTCATTTCTCTTCAGCCGATGTGGATGTTTTCCCTTTCCAGTCGAGCATATGTTTTTCCCTCTTAATATTTGACCTATTCAGATCTGTTTGCAGATTCTCACCTTTACTATCCTCTATATAGTAAAATATACCTTCAGTCCATTTGTTTGGAGTGGAAAGTGTCTTTTACGTCTCCGATCGAATCCCCGAACCTCTCATAACAGACCACACATCTTTGGCCCCATGATCTGTGGAGACACCAGTATTTATATCAGTGTCACAAGGCCATCAGCTGGAGTTCACATTGGAAAATGTACCCGGGAAGACACCCTGCGGAGGACCCATTAACACACAACTGAACAAGTAATGTGGACTTTTGTCGATGACCATGTGAAAACGTACCTAGGAAAACACCCTACAAAGGATCCACTAACACACAACTGAACGAGTAATGTGGACTTTTGTCGATGACCTAGTATTTAAAATGGTAGGATAGGGCCGGCCTCGTAGCTGAGCGGTTAAGTGCGCGTGATCTGTTGCTGGCGGCCTGGGTTTGGATCCCAGGGGCGCACCGACACACCACTTCTCCGGCCATGCTGAGGCAGCTTCCCACATACAGCAACTAGAAGGATATGCAGCTATGACATACAACGATCTACTGGGGCTTTGGGGGAAAATAAATTAATAAAAATTGTAACAAAAAAATAAAATGGTAGGATAAAGATGCAGAATTTTAAAGTGTTCATGGAAATGCTGAAGGCACAATTCAGAAACAAGGAATAACCGACAAGATAAACCAACTCCAATAGATTTATAATTGCTTACATGTACATAGTAAAAGTTTTTGCTGAACAATTAAGTATTCATGTATTTGTTTTGATGAAAACATGCAACTTTATGTTGAATAAAAATGGGCCATTTTCCTGTATTAGTACATTACCACTCAGCATTTATTCAATTTCTATAGTTAATGGAGTTATAAACATAAATATAAAGGCATGCATCCATCAGAAAATAACTATGAGTGAATCTGGAGATTGTAGGGCCAAAAATAATGTTTTCAATATTATGTATTAGAACATGTATATACATAACAAGGATGAGAGAAAACTCTGATTAAAGGAGATTAAAATGTAATCTAATCTTAAAAGAATAAGAAGAGTGTCAGTCCTGGGAGAATGGGGATAGGCAGTAAAATTTCACAGAATTCTGAGACTGGAAATGGGCCATTCCCTACTTTCATTCTTTTATTGTCATTGCCAAGGGAATTTGTCCACCAAGAACAGAGAGATGGTGGGGAAAGAGGACATGGAAGGATATTGCAGACATGGGAAGGGTTCCATTTTCAGGACCCCTTAGAGCAGCCAGGTGTCCATATCCTAGGTCATGTAACCACAAAGAATTTCCCCTGGCAGATGCCTTCTGTAGCTCTTCTCTCCAAATTTCCACTCATTCCTCCTGGTGAGATCATCCTAAATGAGAACATGTTGGGAGAAAGACAGAGCTGCCTGGAGAAAAGCTTAGCTTGTAAATTGACACTGCTCTAGAGCTGGCTGGGCAGAGGACAGGAGCTGCAGGATGGATACCGACCCTTTTCAGTCCAGGGACTTTCCTTTATTGCCCTTTGGGGAATACACTGACTGTAAAACTGAGGTTCACTGAAGGCCAATGGGATCAGGTGTGAGAGTAAGGTGTCAATAAAGCACTTGACGCAACATGTTTTCATGTGTATCAATATGTGCATAACTAGGCAGAAGGGCCTTAACATCTTTATGACCCTTAAGGGAAATTTGACTCACACCAATTTAGGAATCATTGGCAATAATGTGTCATGTAGAAGAAGGATCGTCAATCTAAATGAACTTATTCACACACTCAGTGTCCTAGTCAGTACGGGATGCTGTAACAAAAATATCATAGACGGGGTACTTTATTTATTTATATTTTTGCTGAGGAAGATTCCCCATGAGCTAACATCCGTGCCAGTCTTCCTCTATTTTGTATATGGGTCACCCCCACAGAATGGTTGCTGATGAGTTGTATAGGTCTGTGTCCAGGAACCGAACTCATGCTACCAAAGAGGAGCTCATTGAACTTAAACACTAGGCCATGGGGCAGGCCCCTAGACTTGGCATTTTTGGTTTTTGTGTGTGTGTGTGTGAGAGCAAGATCAGCCCTGAGCTAACATCTGATGCCAATCCTCCTTTTTTTTGCTGAGGAAGATTGGCCCTGGGCTAACATCTGTGCCCACCTTCCTCTACTTTTTATATGGGACGCTGCCACAGCATGGTTTGAGAAGCGGTGCATCGGTGCATGCCTGGGATCTGAACCTGTGAACCCTGGGGCCACTGAAACAGAGCACCCACATTTAGCCACTGCACCACCTGGCCATCCCTAGACTGGGCACTCTTAACAACAAAAGTGCATTCCTCACAGTTCTGAAGACCGCCTTGTTCAAGATCTAGGTTCAAGCTGATTTGCTTTTTGTGAGAGCTCTCTTCTTGTTTTGCAGAAGGACAGCTTCTTGCTCTACCCTCATGTGGCAGAGAGAGCTCTGGCACTCCATCTCCTTGTAAGGGCACTAATTCCATCATGGGGGCTTCACACTCATGGCCTCATCTAAGCTAATTAACACCCAAAGGCCCCAATTCCAAATACCCTCAGGTCGGGGATTAGGATTTTATCGTATGAAATTGGATTACATAGACATTCAGTCCATAGCAGTCATGAAACCAACAATTAACAAATATTTATAGAAGTCATACAGCCCAAACTGAAGAATGTTCTGGAGATCATGTGGCAAATGATACAATGTCTTACCCTTCATAGAGTCTTCTAGTGGAGGGAGTAAAAATTAACAGCCAAACAAAACTTATGATATTTAAAAGCTAACATAGATCAATTATGGCAGACTGTACTTACAATTGTCTTCTGGTAAGACAGGTCTGATTATCAGAGTCCAGATTAAGCAAATTCCCCCGGGTGAGGGCATGTGTGGCAATCTCACCTAAAAAGGCTCTTTCCTTTTTGAAATTTTCTTTCATCTAGTCCTGTTTGCTTCCACATCCCTTTGGTGTTTTCAAACACACAGTACTTATTAAATCAATGTTTAATTGTTGCTCTGCCTTTACCACACATGACTAGAAGCAGAAGTTACTGGACTTGGCTGGAACCAAATTTCAGTTCATTTTTCCTCCTCATTCTGCTCAGACTCTCTTCTCTCACTGTTGAAATAGCAAATGCCTTAGGGGAGAAGCCACGTGGAGATGGTGCTCACTATCTTGTGCTTCCCTAGTCTCAGAGATTGTAAGCCCTCAAGTCCTGTCTGCACAGGATGTTCTATAACCCTTCAAACAGCTGTTCTGTGTGCTTTGTCCAGATATTCTAGCTGCCCAAGAAAAGCTACTCAATAAAAGTGGAACCTGAAGTAACTTTATCCTGAAATGTTTTAAATATTTTAAACCAATGAATATTTGTCATTTTTCAAGGAGTATTTCTATAATTTTATAAGAAATATTTAAATAAGAATTTTAACAGCAATAATGGCTGTTCTTTGGCCAGAATTCCATGTCATTCATTGTTTGGAATTATATCTAAGCTTTGATGCACTCTCTTGAGTGCTTTTTAAAATATCACTGTTCCTTACTTTTAAATATCTTGTGATGGGATTGTATCACTCACCTCCTTTGTACCATTTCAGATCCTCTTGTGTCCTCATACACTTGAGTCATATGTCATTTAGCAACCAGCTTTGCAGGTATCATATTTGCTTTATGCAAGTGTCTCCTGACTGTTCCCCACATGTTCTTCCTGTGCCCTCTGCCTCTCCCTCTCGCTCCGGGGTGTCCATGTTGATGCTGAGGTGTGAAAACCCCCCTGATCAAGCCCAGATGTTCACGGCCACGTTCTTTGTTGTGTGGATGTCTGTGTGTTCAGCAATTCTGTATGGTCACAGGGTGTATGGCTTTTATGGCTTCTCTGTGAAGGTGTGTTTTGTTGACGTGTGTGTTGAGAGAGTTCAAGTCACTGTGGTCTCTGAGACAGTGAGTCGTCTGTATGTGTGTGTGTTTGTGTGTATGTTCTGAGTATCAGTGTGCATTATGTGTAGTTTACAGTCTGAATGCTGCTGGTCATTTGCAAATAGTGTGTATGTGTGTGTGGGAGTGTGTTGTCAACATTTCCACGTGTTCAGAGGATGTCTGTCATTGTGGGAATGTGTAGAATAAGTATGTTGTTAGAGATCAGTGTGGGCACCAACATTGTTTGCCTGTTACTACTTCAACCCTCAACACATCTGAAGAAACATTGAGTCCAGACATTCACAGGCCCCATCAGGCCCACAAAGATCTTACTCAATTGTTTTCTTCCCATCACAGAAATATGAACAGGTAGCCAAGGACCACTTGATATTTGAGGAATTCCTCTAACATGAAAGATGTAGCAAGAAACACATACACTGAAGTGGGAGACTAAAGGAACAGCAAGGAAATCCAGAGATCATAGTGAAACTTCAATTGCATATCTAGTAACATCTTCAAAACAATTAGACATGGGCTGGTCCCATGGCCTATTGGTTAAGTTAAGAAAACTCCACTTCAGTGGTCCAGGTCCAGTTCTTGGGCGTGGACCTACACCACTCACCAGTGGCCACACTGTGGTGGCAACCCACATACAAAATAGAGGAAGGTTGACACAGGTGTTAGCTCAGGGTGAATCTTCCTCAGCAAAAAGAAGATTGACAACAGATGTTAGCTCAGGGTGACTCCTCTTAAGCAAAGAGAATTAAAAAAATAAAACAACCACTAAGTGTATATACATGTATTGATGTTACTGCACAATATTGGGGTTCTTTTGCCCAACGCACATTAAAAAAGCAAATTATTCTGGCATCAGCTTTTGGGAAATGAAGTGTAACTTTATTTTGTGAGATTGATCTGCAAGGAGACGGGGGCATGTGTCTGTCTCAGATCTGTCTCCCTGATCCAGGTCTTGGGGCACAATTTATGGGATGAAGTGCAGGGTGTTCTGACGTGTGGAGATACATGATTGGCAGTAAGGAGAAGTGAGGTAATTGATGACCTGCGCAAGCAACGTCAAGCTTTGCAGCTCTTCATCAGATGTGTGTTCACAAATTGGCAGTGTTACCATGATCGGAGAATGGAGTTTTTAGCTCCTTGATGTCATAAAGGTCACATATAAAGCATTTGTGAACTCCCAGTTGATGAGTTGGTGGTCCCAACTGTTCTGAACTGGAAGAGGGGTCTCAGTTCCTGAAAGAAAACTCTTAACTACTCTGTTTATAAGATGGGGTCAGTTGAACTGGTCCTGGAGGGACTATGATTACGTTTGTATATGCATATCTATACATATGCATGAGATTATCTGTATGTGTGTTAAATGTGGAGTATACAGAAAGCCAGACTCTAGTTAAAGTTGTCAGGACAGATTTTAATCAGGCATATACCACTGCAATATGGAAGAAGGAACAGGATGAACTGAATTCAATTTGATTTGTACAGATGTGACTGGGCATTTGAAAGGGAGAATGAGGAAGCAGGCAGAGGGGTGAGCAGGGGCTCAGTAGAGTCAGGGAGGGAAAAGTTACAGAATGTTGGTCAGTGCAGCGTGATCTGGCCAGTTGTGTCTGCTAGTTGGAAATAATCAAAGTTTCACTTCTCTCCTCTCACAGCGTCTGGGAGACAGACACCCTGTCCTCATTTCAATGAATGGCTCTCAAGACCTTGAGAAACGCACCCCTGAGTTATAGCAGACACACCTACAACTCTAAAGGACAGAGGAAAGATTCACTGTTGTAAGCACTTTTGGGTAAATGCTCTAAGAAAGGGATGTCAGGGGCCAATGATCAAGTGTTGGTCAGAACAAATAGTCAATTCTTTTGGCTGCCTTGAGCTTTCTCAGGCAGGCGCTTTAAGGGGGCAGGAGTCATCCTAAGGATGTTGATTTGAGCTGTTAGAAACTGTGTAAGTGTTTAAGTCTTATAATATGTGTGGGGATGTGAAACCATTTGTGCTGAGAGGTTGTAGTTATTATAGGCCAAGTTATTATAGGCTCAAAGGAGACTGGCTTGAGTTTGGTCAAGTACAGGAAAATATATATATAAGTAATACTCGTATATTTTTTCAATAAAAATCACTATATTGAATAATATCATATATTGAATTAAATAATATAAATATATATTTAATGAATATATATTGAATTTGTATATGTATATGTATTTGAATTAAATAATATAAATACATATATATGATTTAAAGGAATATTCAGAAATAATAACAGAAATTTCCAAAATTGTTAAAAGACTTCTACTCTAGATTCAGGCAGCTGAATACATCTCAAGCAATATTATAAAAAAAAAAAAATCTAGAGCCAGATCCATTCAGGGAAACCAAAGAACACTGAATACAAAAGAAGATATTCAAAGTCCCTCAGAGGAACAGAACACTTACAGAGACTTACATGTAGACCTATGATACATTACTTAACAATGGAAGGCAAGAGAGAGTTGGATTAAATCTTCAAGATACAGAGCGAAAATAACTTTCAGTGTATACCCAATCAAACCATATCTCAATAACAAGGGTGACTTAAAGACATTTTTATGCAAACATTTACTAAGGGTATTACCACGAACAAATGCTCATTAAGGAATTTCTAAAGAAGGTACTTTAAGGGTGTCAGCCACCTGGTGTAGTGGTTTAAGTTCAGCACACTCTGCTTCCAAGGCCTGGGTTCGTGGGTTTGGATCCCAGGCGTGGATCTACACCATTCATCAGCCATGCTATGGTGATGACCCACGTACAAAATAGAGGAAGATTGGCATAGATGTTAGCCCAGGGCTAATCTTCCTCAAAGAAAAGACTTAAAAAGTAAAAAAGAATTTACTTTAAGAAGAAAGAAACTGGGTCGGCCCCGTGGCTAAGAAGTTAAGTGTGCATGCTCCGCTACTGGTGGCCAGGGTTGAGATCCTGGGTGCGCACCAATGCACCCCTTCGCTGGCCGTGCTGAGGCCGTGTCCCACATACAACAACTAGAAGGTTATGCATCTATGACATACAACTATCTACTGGGGCTTTGGGGGTAAAAAAAAAAAAAAGGAAGAGGATTGGCAATAGATGTTAGCTCAGAGCCAGTCTTCCTCAGCAAAAAGAGGAGGATTAGCATGGATGTTAGCTCAGGGCAGATCTTCCTCACAAAAAAAAAAGAAGAAGAAACAAACTGATAGAAGAAGAAATAGTAAGAGGTAAAAATGGAGCGTGAGGTTAAAAAAGGGTAAACGTCTGAATAAATTATTGAAAGCATGATTTTTCCAAACAATCATAATATTAACAATGTATAACTAATGGAGTTAAAAACCAATGACAAGGGAACTTCTGTTTTAGAGTAGATCAGGACAGGAAAGCACTCGCTGCAAAACTGGACAAAGCCAGATAAATTATAAATATATTTTTAGAGCATCGGAGAACTTCAGAATCAACCAACTAAAATTCCAGAAAGAAGAAAAAGATTTTTATGTGAGCCCTGCAGGCGTTTTCTGATTCTGGGTGGTTGCCGAGGATCTGGCTTGCTCATTCAGATCCTCGGCTAAGGAAGAGAAACTAGTCAAACTTGTAGTGATTCTGCAAGACTGGTGTGGCAGATGAAACCTGAGAGGTTTCAGACACACAACTGCTCTTTCTCACAGCACTTGTGCTAAGTTTTGGTGCCACACAGACATCTGGGGAACTAGGCCAAAAGCTTCCACAAAACAAAATGAAACCTCCAGAAGTGGTGGAAGTGGCCTAAGTCCAACATACGGCTAGTCTGATCTTCAGGTAATTTCCCATATTGTGAAGCGATATGAGGTAGGAGGCTGGAGAGCTGTGCTGAGATGTCTGAAGGGTGTAGCTGAATTGTCTATGGGCTCCCAAACTTGAGGAGACAGAAATCTACCAGACTTAGAACCAGACGCCTGTGCGAGGGAGGGGAGCACAGCAAACAGGAACAGGGAAAGTGGAAGGGCTGGGTTTACTAAAAGTGAGACCCAGCCCCGAATATGATCAAGGTCTGATTGGACTCAGGTGCTCCAACCTCACTCTGTTTCTCAATGAAGGAAAATAAAGTCATGTGGAACCTCTTGAGTTATGTTACACAGACCTTCCAAAGACACTGGTGAGAGGATTGAGAAGGCAAGCCACAGACTGGGAGAAGACCTTTGCAAATCACATATCTGACAGGACTATAAGGAACGCTCAAAACTTGGCAATAAGAAAATCCTAGTTTAAAATGGGCACTGGTTTGGACACTTCACCAAAGAAGATACACACATCACAAATAAGCACATGAAAAGATGCTCAATATCATTAATCGTGAGAAAGATGCACATAAAAACCACATTGAGATCCTGCTATGTACCTATTAGAATCACTAGAATTAAAAAGGTTGAGCATACCAAGTGTTAATGAGGATAGAAAGTAACTGGAACACTCTTACATTGCTCCTACAAAGTGGTTCAGCCTCTTTGGAAAACAGTTTTATTTGTTTATTTACTTTTTTGTGAGGAAGATCAGCCCTGAGCTAACATCCATGCTAATCCTCCTCTTTTTGCTGAGGAAGACCAGCTCTGAGCTAACATCTATTGCCAATCCTCCTCCTTTTTTTTTTCCTCTCCAAAGCCCCAATACATAGTTGTATGTCATAATTGCACATTCTTCTAGTTGCTGTATGTGGGACTCGGCCTCAGCATGGCTGGAGAAGTGGTGCATCGGTGTGCACTCGCGATCCAAACCTGGGTCGCCAATACTGGAGCGGAGGCACTTAACCACTAAGCCACGGGGCCGGGCCCATGAAAAACAGTTTTAAAGTGGAGTTTGTTATGCTGCTGTAACAAATTAGCACAAATTTCATGGCTTAAGACAACTCAGATTTATAGTTTTACAGTTCTGTAGGTCAGCAGTCTGACATGGGTTTCCTTGGGCTAACTAGGAACCTAGTTCCTTGGCAGAACTAGGTTCTTTTGAGGGGACTATAAAGGTTAATCCATTTCCTAGCCTTTTCAAGCTTCTAGAGACCACCACATTCCTTAGCCTATGGCGCCCCTCCACCACCCTCAAAACCAAGAAATCTGCATCTCTCTGGCTCTGCTTCCCTTCTTGCATCTTTTTCTCTACTCTACTGCTTCTCTTTCCCTTTTAAGGGCCTTTGTGATGAACTGGGCCCACCTGGATAATCCAGAGTAATTTCCCTATTTTAAAGGCAGTTAATCAGCAACCTTAATTCCATCTGCAAATTTAATTGACCTTTGCCAAGTAAACTAAAGTATTCCCAGGTTCAGGGATTAGGACATCTTTGGGGGCCATGACTTTGCTACTACAAACAGTTTTAAAATAAAGTTAAACATACACATACCATGTGACCCAGCAATATCACTTCTAGGTGCTTACCCAAGAGAAGAAGACTAATGTTCACACAAAAACTTGTTTGCAAAGATTTATAGTAGTTTTATTCATAGTCAAAAAAGACAAAACCGAAAATAACTGAAACCTCCTTCAACTGGTGGGTGGATAAACTGTGTTACATTCATACAATGGATACCACATTCAACAATAAAACAGAAGGAACTGCTGATACAGTCAACAACATGGATGAACACTCAAATATACGTATTGCGCTAAACGAAAGAAACAAGACTGAAAACGCTGAATACTGTAGGATTCCATTTATATGATATTCTAGAAAAGACAAACCATAGGGGAAGACAACTGATCATTAGCCACCAGGGGTTTATGGTGGGGGAAGAGTTGACTACAAAAGAGCAGCTCAAGGGAGTTCTGGGTGCTGGAACTGTTCTGTATCTTGATTTTGGTAGTTGCACAGCTCTATGCATTTGTCAAAACTAATGTACAAAGAGGAAAACAAATACATCATTTCTCACCCATCAGAATGGCAAAAATTTAAAAATCTGACAATGCCAATCTGACACTTTCCAGGGCAAGGATGACTCAGACACTGTTGGCGGGAATGGAAATTGTTAAAACTTCAGAGGGTGATTTAGCTGCAGCTCGTCAAGTTGCAGATGCACATCAGCCTCTGGCCCAGCAATCCACTCACAGGCAGGCGTCCATTCTAAGGAGTCCAGGTGTGGTGGAGGAGACACAAACACAAGTATAGTCATTAAACATGGTAGGGGAATGAATTTATTGTGGTTAGTAGTTATTTAAAAAAGAAAGGAAAAAATGCATATGGGAAAGAATCAACCCTGCTGGCTACATATATGATCTGGGAAGGTAACTCATTGGTTTGTCTACAGCACTGTACTAGGAATCTGGAGACAAGCATCTGAGCATTTAGTTCCAACTCTGCCACTAAGTAGCAGTCAGACTATGGATGACTTAACTTGAGAAACCTCACTTTCCATTTCCTGGAAAATGAAGAGATTAAGCTCTACAACCACTAAAATTATTTCCAACTCCACAATTCTATGATTCAATAAATCAACAATCAAAAATTATATTCCAATTTACCTATGTTGAGAAACTGTTTTTCCCAGACACCCTGAAATCAGAAATATCAGGGAAATAGGACATCTTAAAATATTGATACATAAAATGGCCCAAATTTATTGGTACGTCTATGACTAGCTGTTTAATCAAGATCGTAACTCAGAAAGAGCATATAAACAGCGAAACCCACCATATTGACTTGGGTCACCCTCAGGTAACACATATGTCCTCTCCCATTTTAACATTCCAAAACAAATTCACCATACTAATGTAGGAGATCAAGATTTGACCATCCTAAAATATATCCCTTTACCTTGATTGTTTTCTCTGAGGGACATTTGACCTCCCCCACTCACTGCCTAAAAAATTTGACATGGTGGCTCCTTCCTGGAACAGACCTATCATGATGGCTGTAAAGATAATGTAGGATAGAGATTACAATAGAAAAGTCACCAACAAGCCCCTCTTATCAGAAGTTCTGTCTCTCTGGCCACATTCTCTAGATGGCCCTGCTAGGAGTTGCCAGACAATCACTTACATTTATAAGGGAAATCTCCATTTATAAAGGTATCTCCCTGTTTTGGAAAGAGGGAGGGATGGCCTCATTTCCAGAGGCTTATCAATGTAGAAGGTGAGGCATTAAATCTGCATAATAACCTTACTCTTGTTTACTGTGTTTTAGTGGTAATTTCCTATAACTGACCCCCCCACCCCCAACATCCTCCTTTGTCATTGGCTGAACATGGTATTTAAGAAGAAAATTTCTGCTACTGTGTTAAAAAATGCAGTGTCCCTTTCTCCCATGTATACATGTTATTAAACTTGATATTATTTTCTCCTGCTAACCTGTCTTGTTAATTATTTGCCCAGCCATAAGAACCTTAAAAAAAAGGGCAGAGGGAGAGTCTCCCTCTTCCCCAGACACTAATGAGTCCATCTTGTCAAGTTCAGGTTTATCTAGCCAAAAGTCATTCATGTATATGGTAAGATTTACTTCATTTTTTTAACAAAGATAAAATGATGAATGCCTTTTTGTATTTTTGCCTGTTTCATCTATAAAGATCTTACATTACAATTTAATAGCTTCAGCCTGCTACAATAATTTAAAGAGCCTTTTGAAGCTTGTAATATGCCATGTCCAACAGGATCTAGTAAAAAAATCAGTAGTTCGCAATCCAAAAAATCTCGTTTATATTCATTATCAACAATACTTACACTTCAAAGACACTAATAACCAACTTATCATTTGTTCCTACTGCAGAATTTAATAGGTTGTTAAATTCTCGTATCATCCAAAAGCATAATTAGGATGCTATCATTAAAATGTATTTTTTTATCAGAAATATTAAAACTAATGATTAAACTAAATGGTTAACTAAATATTAAAACTAATGGCAACTAACGACCTGTTTTCTTTCCCTATGGTTTATCTTTTCTAGAATATCATATAAATGAATCCTACCGTATTGGCCTTTTGACTTTTCACCCTATCAGTCAAATCAAAATTTGAAAATTCCTGTTCTATGAGCTTTCCAAATCTAAATTCTTACAAATGTAAATGAATATAGAGACAAAACACACACTACATACTACTTCTAAAAACCTCCTCCTTATCTGATTTTAATTCTATCACCAACTGCCAAGAAAAATCTTTCCACTGATACCAAAATTCCCTACACATTATGTCAATCATCAATTGATCAGTCATCAGTCTATGTTAACAGAATGTGAGTTATTATTAGGAAGCTACATAATTTGCACCAAAGATTGTTTAAAGCTCCTTTCATTAAATGCAGTTTACAATAATTCACAGGCTTCAAAGTTCGCCTTGCAAATATACAGTCAATTATCAGAAACTATTAATGGGATTAGGCTTTTCTATAAAAGTGGTCCCAAGGAAGTAGGAATATTTATTTGTTTAAAGAACGCAATGAGGAGAGTCAGACAAAGGAGCGCTGACCACAGGCCATCTTATGAAGGGCCGTGTTCACCGGGAGATATCCTGACCTGGCCTAGACAGGTTCCTGGGTGGCATGAACTCAAGGGCTCCTGCAGAGGACAAGCGACTCCCTGCCGCTCCCTGCACCTCTGCTGGTGGGCAGGAGGCCCCGCTGTGGTGGGGCCCCGCCAAGGCAGAGGGACCAGTCTGCCATGCGGCACTCCTCTGTTCCTCCAAGGGACAAAGTTGGGCTCCCCCTTCTGGAGCAGCCCGCCAGAAGCCCCGGCCCCCGCCCCCAACACTGCGCTCCCGCCATCTGCAGTGGAGATCTCCACACCGAGCCCGCTGCCCACTGCCTACCTCGGTGCCGCTCCTGCCCAGCGTTCCTTCACATGACAGAAAGGAGAGCTCCCCAGCGCTGAAAATCCTGGAGGAAGGATCCAGAAATGGCCAATGCCCCCACACAAACCTCCGAGGCAGCCACGTCCACACCAGGGACCCCGCATCCAGTGCACAAGCTCCGGGGCTCTCCAGCTCGCCGGCCCCTCTGCTGCTTTGAGCGCCCGTCCTGCGCATGCTCGGGCTTCTCCCAGGATACAATGGGAACTGCTGGGGTGGGCATGGGAGGGGTTGGGGACTGAGGTGTCCCTGAGAGGGAGATTGGAGTGTGCTGTCCCTCTGCAGCTCTTGACTCTGCTCTCCCTGGATGATTGTCAGCTCCTGGAGAAGTTCTGCCTTCCCTTGAGGTGGCTCCTCTTGTCCTGAGAAGTGTGTCACATGAACTAACATTTGTTTCAAAAAGAACGATGACATCCTTAATACCTGATGTGTCATGTCTCCAGAAGAATTCTCTGCCTCCCCAGAAAACTAGACAGCGAGCAGCTGGGGCCGTGTTCTGACCCAGGAAGGAAGGATGCTGAGGGCACAGCTGTCTCTCCTCTGCGGGCTCCTTCCCCTGATTTGTGACCCTGATGGGGCTATAGCGTTGGGGACTCGTGCAGGTGACAACGCTCAAGTGTTTGCCCATGGTATTACGTTTCTTATGATTTAGTAGTTAAAACGGGAAGCTAGCTGTCAGTTTTTCCAACAATTTCACTCGCAGAAATGTCTTTGGACAAAGAAGTTTGTTTGCTTAATTTCTGATTTTTATAATCAATAACAATAATTAAAATACTTATTTTCTTAATCTCATTGGCATGCTAAAACAAACAACTCACTTGGTTTTTCACCAAATTGGCCACATTTTCATTAAAACTTTGGGAGTATTGCTGTTTGAGGTAAAGAAAGCATTTGGGAAGAACAATTACCTTCAGAGAGTAGCTTCCCAGATAAATGTACAAACACATAGTTATGAGCCCTTTTGAGGGGTCTGGGAAATCCAGTTTGAGTTCTACAATGGATCATCTGAAGGTTAAATTAGTAATTTTCTGAGGAGTTTGCAAGTAAATGCTCATGTCGCCTTCATCAAATAGGTCTGGTGATTTAAATGAAGGTTGAGCTTAATGATAAAAGTTTTCAAGAGACTGAGAAATATTAAGTAAATCTACTAAAAACAAAAAGGTGCAAATCAAAGTAAAGCCTGCCATTATCCTCTTTAAAACAGAGTCACAGTAGCACTATTGTCAAGGTATGAGAAGGAATAGAAATGCTTTATAAAGTCAATTCTTCACTTCCAAAGGACCTAACGTGACATTCTAGAAGTCTCCACAGTCTTTCACTCATCTAGATTAAAATTGCTCAATTTATATTTTAAAGACTAATGAATCTGACGGCAAAATATTGAAGGTCAGTGTTTAATTGTTTTTCATTGTTGCAAAGTACATGGGTATAAAATGTGGCTGAAATCCATGGTCTTGGAGAATAAAAATATATAGAACTTATTTATCACTCTCACAGCATGTCCTGACTTAATCCTACAAATGTCCCAAGAGTAAAACCTCAGTGAATTCCCTTCTGTTCTTAGATATGACATCTTTCCTTCGTAATGAATATTCTCAAATTAGGCTCTAGCTAGTAATTATGTTCCTGATGCAAATATGCAATAAAAAAGAATCCATGCGTGATTAAATTTGGCTCAAGAAGACTACTTAAAACCCAAATTTGTTCTTTGCTTTGTTTTTCTTTATCGATTTCTTTCTTTCTCCTCAGCAGAGTCGGCAGATAGATGACACAGAAAGCTGAGAGACTGGAGGGCAGAGTCTTGAAGAATGTGGGATTTCCTAATCTTACAGGTCTTTTTTATCTTTAAAATTCTACGAATTTTCTATTTATATAGGGGTTCATTTTTTTCATTATTTCTAATAGTGATCATAATAGTGAGACTAACAAAACTTAGCACTTGTGGGACTTTTTTCGTCATAAAAATTTATGTTATTCTGACAATTGTTAATATATTAAAAAGCGACTAAGAGCTAATCTGATGCTCAGAGGATTTTTAGGGTAGTGAGACTGTTCTGTGCATAATGGTGGCTACATGTCACTATATGTGTGTCAAAACCCATGGAACTGTACAACACAAAGTGTGACCCTTAAACTAGAGACTGTAGTTCATAACAACGTTTCAATATTGTTCATTCATTGTAACAAACGTATCACACTAATGCAAGGTGTTAATAATAGGGGAAACGGGGCTTGGGAGAGAGGAGAAAGGCAGTGTGGTGGGTGTATGGAGCTCTATGTACTATGTGTTCAATTCTCTGTAAATCTAAAACTGTACTTTTAAGAATAAAGTTTTTAAAAATTTTTTTTGAAAGGCACCGAAAGGTAAGCTAACACTGTAGGGCATTTATTTTGTGCAGAAGGGCAAGGAAGAAGTTGAAATGATTTAAAAAGTTCACCTTGTGAAGGTTTGAATTGTGGTGTGTTTCTGAAGCCTTAGACAAGGGCAGGACATAGAATTTGAGACATGGATGAAATAAAGGAGAAGGAGGACATCAGAGTGATCAGACCTGATCAATTAAATTTAGGACAAATTACTAAATTGGATGGATTTGTTTTTATTTTCTTTGCTTTTTAGAAACCTTACAACTTTCTATGAAAGCCACACGTGCACAGTATCAACAGGTGTGTTTCCTACCGAGCGGCACCTGCTTCTCTCCTTCTGCATCTACTATTTCCTTTCCCCCTCCTCTCACTACCTCTGACTGATGGTCGCTATTTCTATCTCCTTTCCTTACTCTCCATCTCTCCTGTTTGTTTCTTTGTTTGTTTCCTTTATCTTTGTGTTTTCTTCCTCCTCTTACACATCAGACTAACCATAACCTTCCTGGTCATTGTTTAGTTCCACTGAAAGATCTCAGTGGTTTCCATCAAGAAATGACAGATCAGTGTTCTGGGAAAATTTTCTCTATTTCAGGTACTTCACACTCAATCTGAAGCAGGAAAATTTCTTGAATGTTGAATCAATTTTTTATATTTTTTTCTTTTTTGAATCCAAATTTCAGAGCTCCTGGTCATAGTGGAAAAATTCCTGAAGATGGCTGCCTGGAGTTGAGCACTAGGAGTTCTTCCTATGGCCATAAAGGGGAATCCTTATTTTGGCCATGGGGCCTCAGGAGAAGCCCTCGTGAGAGAGGAATCTTTGCTAACCCTATGTTGTACTTAGGACTGGCTTCTCCTAAGACAGAGGTTCCTGAACTCCAGTGTGCATTAGAACCGTGTGGAGGTCCCCTACAACACAGAGTGCTGAGCCCATCCCAGAGTTTGTGATCCAGTAGGATGGGGGGACCCGAGAATTTACGTCTCTGACCGTCTCCCAGGTGATGCTGCTGACCAGCCACACATTGAGAAGCACCGGCTTAGAAACCCTAGGTTTCAAAGGATGCTTTGCTCGAGCATACAGCCAAAAGTATCAAAATCATAATCAAGATTCACCAACAACTTGAATGTGTTGGCTTTTGGATCTAGAGGCTCCTGAATTTTCAAGGGCTAAAGCAAACATTACTCTGAGTTCAGGGTTTGTGCCTCTCCTAAGTGTCACACAATTCTTTTGCTTGCTTCCCTTGAGCCCTACCTGGCTAGGAAAGAATATTAAAAACAAAGCCAGCTTTGAGTATTTAATCCTCAGTCAATTAAGATATTTTTGAGTGAGGTTTTTTTGACAGAATAGCCAACTTTATCTACACTATTGGAAACGAATTATTACTGATAACAATGGTTATTTACTAAGGTCCCAATATGTCTCAAGCCCTTTACATACTTTTATTTCTTTGCTTCACAGAACCCTACGGGATTCCAATGTGTTTACTCTTTCTCCACAACTCCTCTAATGAACCCCCCCAGAGCACACTCATAATTGACCCCTCACCATGCCTTCTCTCATTTAATTTAACAGTAGATTAAAATTACAGAAGAAACTTGAAGGGATCTTGAGCCCCAGCAGGAGAAGGTCGAAAGTCTATACAGGACAAATTGCTTAATGTTTGTTTTTGAGAAGTTTCCAGGGACAAAGACTCCACAACCTCCAGAAACCACTTCTGTTGATTATTAATATCTCTAATCAATGATATACATTAATTGTTTTTTTATTTATTGGTTGATTGTCTGCTATATTACTTTGCCATATAATAAAATATTTCTTTGTGTTATTTAAATAATTTTCACTTTATATCCACTTTTTAAATTTAGCCTTCTCTGGACTTCCTCATACATTGAAGATGGTAATTGTCACCTATTAGCATTTTCCTCTTCAGTTTAGATAACCTCAGTTTCTTTTCTGTGTTAAAAGTATTTAATAAGTATAGTGCTTTTTTTCTCCAGTTCGTCTCTAGGTTCAACTTATTGGGTAGTATATTGGAAAGATGACTTCAGAGGTCCTGTGTGGTAAAGAATCTTCTCTGTATTGTATTCAATGTGAATGAAATCTCTATTAGTTTTGTGTTCAGTCTAATCTGGAATCTGAACCTTTCCTTCCTTCCTCCCTCTATTGTCTGGAATAGTTAATAGTCCCAGACCTAGAGTTTTGCTTGTGGAAAGTGTTTGTTCTTTATGTTGGTTAGTTGACTTGACGTTTTAACAATTCAATTTATTTAGTAGATATGTGAGTTTTCCTATTTTATGTTATTTTTTGTGTCAGTTTCAGTATATTGTTTTTTTATAAAGTGAATTTTGACCTTTGTTGTCTAATTCACAGTCCTAAGTATTTCACAAAATGGTGTATCTCGTTAAGATTTAAGCATTATGTAGAGAATACTTCTTATTTGATTTCTTTTTTTTTTTAGCAGGAGAAAATAATACCAAGTTTAATAACATGTATACATGGGAGAAACTCAGAAATGAGCAGTTCGTCCCTCTGTCTAAGCTGCCCCCTTAAGTATTGCAGTTAAAGACGAGGAAATTGCTGGGGGTGGGTAATGGTCTTGGACCTCAGAGGGCAAGAGGTAACTCACATGGAGATAGAAATGCAAATGTTTGCATGACAACTCTTCTCAGGGTCATCTATAGATAATGTGGTCAGGGAGAGATAGAGTTTTTGATAAAAGGGGCTTGGTGCCTTTCCTGTTGTAACCTCTATCCTACATTATCTTTACAGCCATCATGATAATAACTCCTTCGTGAAATAGATCTTTTGTTTTAAATTCTTTAGGCAGTTTGGGAGGGGAAACTCAAATATTCTTCCTGAGTTCTCTGAGTCCTTATTGTCTTCAGCTAGAAATAATCTGCATACCAGAGTGCTGCCTCCTGGGGTAGCTTGCCCTGAGCACCATCAGTTCCCTCCTCTGAAACTTCCCTAGAAGTTTCACAATGCTTTTGAAAATTAAAGAAGTTTCATAGTCCAGAAGCTGAGTTGGTAGATTGTTTCATCTCACTGAACACATTTCTTAGTCCTGATAATAGATCAGTTCATTTTAGAAGGTAGTGATGCAGGTGGGCTCTCAAGGTTATGCCTATATTGTGGAAGCAAGCAATCAAGTATTTAATGGAAGCATTTCTATGTAAACGAAAGAAAAACAAGGTTAATGGTTAGAGCAAGTTGTAAAGCAGTTTCTGAGTATAGGGAACAGCTAGTTAAGAAGATTTTTAGATGTCAACATCAAAGCATCTTTTGCAGTTTAAAATGTCTCTGATGATGTCATCGAGTAATCTCTTAAGTTTATAGCAAGTCCATCAGCTTCAGTTTGTAAGGCTTCAGGAAAAAGGGCAGGTTCAGTTTTTAGTGATTCCAAATGAAAATGACGGAAAAAATGAAAAACGTTAGTTTGGACATCTGTAGCCAGATATTTTAGGAGACTAGAAGAAATCAGGATCCAGTCCAGTCAACAGATATAAAACAAAAAGCTTAAAAGACAATTAACAAAACTAGGATCTAATATCTACAAATTTACACTATAGTTTTTACTGAAATATAATTTTTCTTTCTAAGATCACCCTCATTTTTATCAAATACAGACAAATTAAAACTAAGTAGTTTGCAAAATAAGTCTAGTTCCAATAGAGTTGGCCCAATTATTTACATAATTACAGCAAGAATAGCAATTACTCACATAGGCTCTTTTAAATCTGCTTTGCTGGAACTTTTTATAAGGAATCTCAGATTGAACATTAAAGGCCTCTCCAGGCCAGAAAAGCCAAACCAAGCATTTTGTCATCAGACTTTGCCTACAGGTTTGGGTGAATTCCTCTCTTCTGAGGTTCCCCCAAAATATTTCGAGGTTCCTTGTGTTTGCCAGATAAGTGACATTCTTTACTTATCCTGGTAAGTGCTGCTTGGAATATAAGGTACCAGGCCAATATTTCCACGTGGCTTTCTTCCATAAAGTCCTGTCTTCATTCCTCAAAACCTGTATGGTTATATCACAAATATGATGTTCCAGTCACAGCCTTGGTAATATAACCGGTGTTTCCAATTGTGTCCTGTTATAAGGAGAACAGATTCTTATTGAACTTATGCAAATTACTATATTGCCATGAAAACAACAATACTCACTTACTAAGGGTTTCCAAATTCGAGGGATCAGATAGAGAGAAAAAGAGAAATATTTCAATTTTACTTACAAAAATATAATTTACCAAATTGTTATAAGTCATAGCTAGCTCAGGAGAAAAGAGAAAAAGTTTTCCTTAACTCTGAAAAAACAATACATTAAAAATTCAGCAATACATCAAATGAAAAATCATAAAATTATAATTATCCTTATCAGTTCATTCAGTCTTGTGTAATCCATTCTTGATCACAATCTTTCTGTTAGCAGCTTCATGAAGTTTTCAGTCTTTCCATCAGATTTATGTAATTTCTTACCAAGTTCAGTTTTATGATCAGAAAGTTTGTCAGAAACCTGTACTCCAGTGTAAATGTCAGAGTCCTTTCCATGAATTTTTCTGAAGTCGAAATATTTTGCAAAAGCATTAGAGCAAAGAAATAAGTCTGTAAACAACAAGACCTCAAAATGGCAATTGACAGAGAAATTTGGTTAATTTTGTGATATACAACACTTTAAAATAATAATAACCAGAATTATGACTGATAATCAGGACAGGTCAGAATTTCAGTAATGATATACAATTTTAAAACACCTATGTCAATAATATTTGCCCACGTAATAACACCTAAGCAGACTTATCATCACTTGTCTGACAATGCTTTCCATGTAATTTAACATACTGAATAAGCCTAATAAATTTAGTACCTTTCCCCTTATAGGAAGAGAGCAAATTTCTTTGAGAAGTTCCAGGGCCCTTTGAAAATTCTCAAAGAAAAAAAGTAAAAAATTGACTTTATTTAAGATATGAATTTTGGGGAGCTTGTCAAAAATAGAAAATGTTAAAGCAAAGAGAGCATTAACAGTCAGAAAACCTTAATAGAGAGACCTCAGTCTTTTGAACACAAGAAATTATTTTAGCAGTTTTTTTTTTCTGTCTTTTAGGTAGACTTACCCAAAGGTAAAGAAAAATCTTTTATAACGTCTTTATCAAGTTCAAGAAAATTATCCTTTTAAGTGAAAGAAGACCAAATTATAATTTTGTACCAGCTTCCTTCTGATATTAAAACTCATTTACTTAATTAAATTCATTTCAATCTTAGCCCACTTGACCATACAAAAACTCCTTTTCCTGAATTCCTCTTCCACAAACCTATAACTTTCTTTTTACATTCAGAATTTGTCCCATGTCTTTCTTTTCCCTCCTAGTACTTGAAGACAATTTATCTTTCTTCATCAATCAAATAAAATATTTCCATTCTTTGTTCCTTCTTTATACATCTTACTTTCCTTGTACACAGACATAATTTTCTTAATATTTAGTAGCTTCAATCACATATACTAATTAGAAATTTTAACTCTTAGAAACCCCAATTTGTAAGTAAAAACTAAGTAAACCATTATAAACTTTCTTTTACATTAGTATATTGTGGCTTGGAAAATTTATAAACACTTCATAACTTCTAGGAATATGTTACTTTGTAGTACAATCTTTTAATAAAACACGCTTACCAATAGACCCAAAACACCTTTTAGTTTTCCTGTAACGAAAAGACAAAAGTAGACAAACGTACATTTACCAATCAATGTCTAATATATTATCTTATTTGGAAATGATGTTACTCAGTGAATTTTTATCACAAAATTTAGCAAAACTCTAAAGTTTTATGTCACCAAAAAGATTTTGGGAGCTGTAACCACCGTAACACATAATTATTATTTAAAGTTCACCCAACATTCATCTTTTTCACAACTATTTAGTTACTTGTTCCCAATAATTATTTAGATTGCCTATAAGACTTCATAAGACATTAGATAAAATTAGCCATCATTTAAATTACTATTTTTGTTAACCAGTTCTGTAATAGAAATAACATCATTTTTTTCTACAAAAGTTCATGTAAATTTCATCACCTCTTATACCTTTAAACACAGTTATCATTAAGATTTTTATCAATAGGTCTTTGTCTTCTAATTTTGGACAAGGGAAGCATTGCCAGTCAGACATTTTAAAACATACTCAGGCAAAGTTGATGTAACCTCTTTATATAAAATTAGCTCAAACATTCTAACCTTTATAATCTTATCAACACTTACACTTTTACATGTTCTCAATTCAATTGTAACCTGAGTCAAGGTTTTAAGGCTATTTAAATTTTTCCCTTCCTTTTTCTGTCCTTTTTTACGTACCAATTAAACAATTGTGTGAGAGATCTCAAAAATATTTTTTCCCCCCAATTTAGAAGTTTTCTCAATTCAAAGGATCTGTCGTCGGGCCATTGACGTGTAGGATCTTCATTTGTGTATTTATTCCAATAGTGACTCGATCCAATAAATGCCTTTTTAAGGAAAGACCCGGAGGTAACTTTCCACGCTTAGACTAAATCTTTACCATGGACGCAAGAGGCGTCCCTGGTGAGAGCGCAGATGATGTAACCCCTATGATCCACAGAATTCACTCCCAAAGATATTCAGAGAAAGTAAAGACCTTCATTGCACGGGCGGTAAGGATGGTGTAGTGAAAACGGTGTCTCCAGTCTCCCACAATAGTGTGGGACGCCTCCAGTCACAGACCCGCTAATCTGTGACACCGGGCAGACGATACTGGAATGGGATTTTTCCAGCAGTAACAAGCAACGAAGGTTAAGACGACAAAAGCCCTTATGGACTGGGCCCTTTATGACAAACTCCCCTGAGAGCTTGGCACAGCCGGACAATGAGACAGTTCGGAACCCTAGTCTACTCAACTGGCCACCAAGGGGCACCCCGGTAAATGCACCTTCAGTATGATGGAGAACAAGGAGAATATTCTCACTTGGCACAAAGCCAAGTTGTCTCAGGACACAGAACAAGACAGAAGGAAAAACCTCATCTGGTTTTTTTCTTATGGGCACAATGACAGCTTTAGCCACGCCTTAGGTCTCTTGGAGTCAGAATAATACCTGGGAGGGAGGTGCCATGGGGTTGGGGACTGTGTGCTTTACAGAGTACCTCGTCGTTGCATGGACATTTTCTTGCAGTTGGCGGGGGACCTGTGTCATCTACCCTGTTCTGTGACCCAAATTATCCTGTCACAGGAGTCTTCTGAAAGTGGCGAGCGCCCTAATGGCTCTTAACTGCTCGACCTGTGCCCAACAAATTTGCGGCCTTTTTGGCTTCCAAAATGCCCTTGGCAATGGCCTTCACTTCATGTGCATATTAACCAACAGCAAAGTTTGTCTAAATAGACACCAGTCTGGTGAGACCCGCAAACTCACCAGTCTGGGGGGCCAGCCCGGACAGTAAGCTTATAGGGCCTATGCCTGTGTCCTACACTATGGTATTTCCTTCTTATGACACACGATACAAAAGACAAAGAGAAAAGAGAAAAACAGAGACTATCTCTGGGAGGAAAATGGATCAAGATCAAAACCAAGAGTACTCTATCAAATTTACCAGAGTCACTAAAAGCACAAGTAACTAGTTTCCCAAATATTTTCTCCTGCCAATCTAAATTTAGAAAGAGAAAAAATTTCTCATCACTTTCTTCCACCAGACTCCACAGGTAGAGATTCCAGGAGGCTGACGTGGTAAGAAATCTTACATTTTGCCGGCTTTTGTGAGGGGTTCCAGTATTTCATCTGCTGCAGTAATCCATGGAGAAGGCAGTTCTTCCAGCCAGAGAACTCAACTTGCCACCCAGTGTAGCCCCACGTTGGGCACAAAAACTCTTATTTGATTTCTGATACTGGTGATTTGTGTTTCATTTCTTTTTTTTCCTTAATCAGTTTTGCTAGTGGTTTATTAACTTTATTAATATTTTTAAAAATAACTTTTAGCCTGATTTGTTTCTTTAATATTTGTCTATTTCATTGATTCTTATCTTTATTATTGTTTCCATTCTGTAGTTTTTCCAGTGTGATTTTCTTTTAATTCTTAAGACAGAAGCTGCGATTATGGATTTCCTGTCTTTCTTCCATATTCATACATTCATTTAAGGCTACACACCATTGCCTTCTAAGCACAGATGTAGCTGGTATCTGTTGTCTTCTCTAGTGTATTTCTAAACTCTGTGCTGCAAGCCATGTCGGTCCCATAGGATCTCCAGCCCATGAGCCTGCAACAATGCCAGCCTTCGTGTGTCTCCATCCCTCTACCTGAAGCTGATATCTTTTGTCTAGTGTCACCCTCTCATATGATTGCAGCCCACGTCTGACCTTTTGTGTTGTCAAGGTTTTCTCTCCCCTCTGTCCATACCACCTCTCAAAAGTCTCCATTCCTTGTTCCTGTAGCCCATGGCAACCCATATGAGTCTCCATTCCATCTCTCTAAAACCCATGTCAGACACCTAA